>NW_027453400.1:0-2500 GCF_964194025.1 Convolutriloba macropyga | reverse complement strand
CTACTAGATGGTTCGATTAGTCTTTCGCCCCTATGCTCAGGTCAGACGATCGATTTGCACGTCAGAACCGCTTCGGGCTTCCACCATGGTTTCCCGTGGCTTCGCCCTGCCCAAGCATAGATCACCATCTTTCGGGTCGTGTGCTACTTGCTCTGGATCAGTCATGCAATAAGAGCAAAACCGTCCGTGGTTGCGGGACACCGAATCGGCGCCCTCACCACACAAAGTAGTGCAATTCATAAAAATTACACTGTTCACTTTCATTTCGCGTGTGCGCTTTCAATGAGCGACAACACTTGCAAGCAACTCACACTCCTTGGTCCGTGTTTCAAGACGGGCTGTAGAGAGCATTGAATAGGAAGTTGAGGTCAGACAGGCAATCAAGATCAATTTATCTCATTTTGTTTAGAATCAACAAGAAGAATTCCGAGGAAAACTTCTGCTCGATTCATTAACAAGATTTGCCAAAAGACGACAACTACACTACTCGGTAGCCGAGAATATAATATCAAGGCATTGAGTATGGTAACGCTCACTCCAGTTCCCCTTCAACAGTTTCACGTACTTTTCACTCTCTCTTCAGAGTGCTTTTCAACTTTCCCTCACGGTACTTGTTTACTATCGGTCTCGCTTTATAATTAGCTTTTGGAGAGACATATCTCCAGCTTCGAGTTGCACTTTCAAACAACTCTACTCATAGGAATGAGCCATTATGACTGGTATCGAAAATGACCTTTACAGGATTTTCACCTTCTTTGATGCTACTTTCCAGTAGACATCAGGACAAATTCACCAGTCTAGCATCAAACCATACCGGACACCGAGAAATGTTGCCATTCTCTTCCCGATGAGCTTTTCCCTGTTCATTCGCCATTACTAAGGGATTCTCAGTTGATTTCTTTTCCTCCCCTTACTGATATGCTTAAGTTAAGGGGGTTCTCTCGCCCAATTCAGGTTATGTAGTTGATTGTCTCTTAATTGGTTCACTGACCAATATGAGACAGAAACCGATTCAGCAGTTTTGTTCGCTACTACTATCAAACACAGGTCGAAGTTTCCATTCAGTCATTAATTCCAACTTTCAAATGTTGTTGTTTCAGCTTTCGCTTACTAGAAGCAACATAATACTCGCTGCAATACAGACCTCGGGAAACCCTCACCGTGAATAAGGTTCACTCACATATTTCACTACATTTTGCGTGGGATTGGAGATGAGGCTACTCGTTCTTGCTCAGTACTAGGCTGAAAATTAACGAAACTTCGTTACAAACGTTCACATGTTGATGTTTCCGCTTTCGCGTACTCGAAACAACATAATACTAGTCTTTGTAATTTAGTTTCATAATTTCAACTGTTCTCATGCAGAATTTTTGCTCATTCTTATCCCAAATTTTGACCTGGCTACTAGTTACACTCCTTGTACTTATTGCAAAATGACCACAAATTTCAACAGCTTTCACATGTTGCTGTTTCGGCTTTCGCTTACTACAGTCAACATAATACTCGTTGCAAAATAAGTGCTCGGCATCTGCAATTTTCCAAAGACGAAGTTTCGCCAGTTCAATTTTCGCTCGCCAATTATGGCTACTAATTCACACGGTACTGAGCTCAACAACATTAAATTTGTTCAGCAAGACTTTCACATGTTGATGTTTTGGCTTTCGCCTACTAGAAGCAACATAATACTCGTCTTGTTAGCTCATTCAATGAGAATAGCTTTTCCCGTTGAGAATTTTTGCCTTCAATTGGCGTTGTAGTGAGTTTGGCTACTCAGATCACCAAATACTTGTGACAATTCGAACCAGAAATGTTTTCAATTTTCACATGCTGATGTTTCGGATTCAACCTACTAGAAGCAGCATAATACTTGTATTCAACAATTTCTGTATCAAATCCCAGTTTTCTCTGGTGCATCTTTGCCAAACTATTCCAAACTGCCTGAGTCTGAATACCAATTACAGGTACTAGTAAATGCACGTTACTAAGGACTATATAGTTCTAGGTTACTGTACACAACGACGTTCACATGTTGATGTTTCAGCTGCCGCTTACTAGAAACAACATAATACTTATCGTGCATACCTTTCCATAACTTGTCCTTTTCAGATGCATTAGTTTCCCTTTGTCTTGGCTTCTACAGTCAGACTGGCTACTAGTAACAGCACAGTACTAATCACATATCGTTCTACAGTTTGCAGACAACTTTCACATGTTGATGTTTCAGCTTTCGCCTACTAGAAACAACATAATACTCGCTGTATACATTTGTAGTTCTCTATGTAACTTTC
This sequence comes from Convolutriloba macropyga, assembly GCF_964194025.1. NCBI lineage: Eukaryota > Metazoa > Xenacoelomorpha > Acoela > Convolutidae > Convolutriloba > Convolutriloba macropyga. The sequence continues at coordinate 212 of NW_027453400.1, read as the reverse complement.
ATGTGAAGAAGTTTCGCCAGTCTTTTTGACTGTCTCAAATCTGAGTCATGCTTAGGCTACTAGTTGCTTCATAGTACTTATCGCCTCGAGATCATTGAACAAAACTTGATTTTCACATGTTGCTGTTTCAGCTTCCGCTTACTAGAAACAACATAATACTAGTCTCATTAAGTTCCGTCTCTTTGCAATTTTCTTATGAAGAAAATTCGCCA
>NW_027453399.1:0-14687 GCF_964194025.1 Convolutriloba macropyga | reverse complement strand
CAGTGCCCAGCAGCTCTGCAGATGTTCACATCATTTAGAGGATTTGGCTGCCATGCACAGGTGCTGCATCATATCAATGCGCTGGTGGCCATTCGACGACAGCTGCTGGCGGATGAAGAGGAGGAGTATGGCAATGACCAACAGGAACAGCAGTCATCTCCCGGAAACATACACATCCCTGTCAAGCCTGCAACGGCAACAGGGACATTTTTGGCAACAAGGAATCGCCAGGCTGATGATACGGTAGTTGCTGTAGCAATGCTGCTCTCTGACAGGAAATGCATACCTGATGTGTTGCGTTGCTCGGTGATATGGGAGGCTTGAAGGGCGCATGGCTGTCATTGCTGCGCTTGTCATGCAGGGAAAGTCGCAGAGCACCTCCAAGACAGCGGCAGCGGCACCTGCGTCACACAGTAGAGACAGCATTGAGCGCCATCCTCAGGTCCGTACGGCTGATCCTGTGCTTCACTCATGCCCATAATATGGCGCAGCTTAATGTTTGCCTCACCGCACTGCGTTCGAGTGACACCTCTGTACTGATTCGAGGTTGCCTCCTTCCATCCTTCCGCTGTCTGGGGTGCAGCTTGGTGTTTGCGTTCGCAACTGGCGGGGTGAGATGGTGTTCTACAGCCAGGCGCTGCGCGAGTTTGCAGAGCTCGAGGAAGAGCTCCTCAAGGTAACGTCCGGCTGGCTGCGCCGCTTGCTGCTCCTTCGGCCACTGGCCTCCAGCCCGTGCTCTTGCCCTTCACAGCTCGACCAAGCTCTACTTTGAAACCTACTCTGGAGCCACTGCGAAGTCCTGCTCACGCACTACGCCCCACTCCCCCCCCCCCCCCCCCCCCCTTTCTGCCTTAGCTGTCTGCCGATTGATGAATCGCCCTGTCGATGTGCTGCAGACTGGAACCTACTTCCTCGAAAAGCGAGCACAGGTGCTGGAGGCCGACGGGGACCTGGCGAGCATCAACGACATCGACCGTTTCCAGACTGTGATGCACCTCTGGGAGTTTGAGGCGAGCTTTGCTTCCTCGAGACAGAAAGCCATTGAGGCATACATGGACACCTACTGCCATGCGGTGGACTGGGGGCTTGAGGACATGTTCATGGAAAAGTCCCCTGAGGTTGGCACCATGCCTGCGTGCATGCGCTACGGGGGCCAGACAACATCCATCCAAGAGGGAGACCTTGGCACCAAGAAGAACCCTGCCAAGCCGGGCGCTAAGATCCCAAGTGAGTTTGACCTTCAGCCCTTGTGGTTCCCTCGCATCTCCTTATCCCGCGCCACACCTCCGGCCGCTGAAATCATTTCTTCTTTCGATTGGCATCCGCCATCGCTTTCTGCCATTGTGCCCATCTCCAATCTAATCCCTCAAAATTGGCTTCTGGGGGAATGCCTTGCAGACAATTGACCTGTATGTGTTGCCGGCTTCTCAGAGGTGAAGGTCATGGGTGGCACTGCCCTCGGGGCGCGTAAGACGCTGCGCCGAGAGATTGCAGACCTCACGTTCCGACGGCCCGGCGTGTGCTTGCGGGACGGTTACTTCTGCGCCAGGTACATGCAGGAGGGGCTCGCGCTCGACGCCGAGGCAGCGCTACTCAAGCAGCTGTCCTATCTTGTTGCCGAGCAGCATGCAGCGCTCCTCGTCAACTCACATGCAAGCGCAGCCTCCTTGCTTGGTGCGGATATGGCTTCCCGCAGTGAAATGAACCCCCACCCCCGGGCCAAGCTTGCCCTCCCCGCACCTACCTCTGTGATCCATCCTCCCTGCTCTCCAGCAGGTCTCTGCCTTGTCCCCATGTTTCCTTGATTCCTAGGCCGCGCTCGATTCATATCTTCCCTAACCTTTGAAGGCCTCGCCGTGCTTCCCGGTCAGGGCATATGCGGCGTCTTCCGCTGTGTCTGATTTACCTTTGTGATCCACATCCGCAGCCTCGTCGTTCTTTGCTGCCGCCAATTGCAGGCACATTCGTCTCGACTATCCTTCACCGCTAACCGTCCCTTCCCCAAACGCGCCTTTCCTGCCCAGTCCCATCCCTCCCCTCCCCCGGCAAAGCTTTTGGTCTCATCTTTCCCCTTACCCTCTCAGAACGTTTCCCGCCTGGCCCTGTGTGCTCACCATTCAATTCCTCAGCCATTCCTCATTGCTGCGGGCATGAGGCCCCCGTTTTGTCATTCTGTCGTTCACACCGTTCCACACTCTCCTTCCGCCGTTCTTCCTTCACTTCCCTCATCTCTGTGTCCAGGTCTGTATACGACTCGAAATATGATCTAGCACTGCCAACTTCTCACTCTGTCTGCGGCTGGATCTACACACGCAGGGATGAGCGGAGACGGCCCACTTGCAGACGTGTGGGAACTGGGACTGCCGGGGGCTCTGGTGATGGCCCCCTTGTTGAAGACGGGCCAGGGGGGACCGGAAATCATGAAGCAGATGCCAGTGCTGCCCAGCGTTGGCGCGGCTGCAGCTGCCCTGCCTTCCGTGCTCAGACAGTCACTGGCAGAACTCGCCGACTGCCACCAGGTATGTTGTTTGAGACTGAACCGCAAGGGGACTGACCCATGGCAGCCGCACGGAGCATTGCCCGACATGCCGGCAGGTTCTTCTGGAAGGGCGTGAATCGTTCCTGGTTTCTTATATGCCGCTGCAGATCAAGGGATCTGTAGCCCTACGAGAGCTTCGGCTTCTTCTCGTTCAGTCTGCAATGACGGAGCTCCAGATTTTGCGCCAGGAGGAAGAACACCGCCGACAAAACGATCTGCCTCCCCCCCCCACGGGATGCCAAGTTCACTGGACCGCCGCCCGGCTCCTCTCCTGTAAGCGCAATTGAGCTGCCCATAACGTTGCATCCCGCTTCAGTATCACAGCTCGGGACCAGGGGCTGCATGAGACGGCCAGGATATCTCATGCATTGTTGCCCCCCCCCAGGCTGGACTCGACGGAGTGAGGCCGCAGTTCTGCTGGCTCGTCCCATCTCTGGCTGCAGACAGCCCGGTGGTGTTTGCTTCGGCAATGCGAGAGGCCAAGCTTGGGGGTCTCAAAGCCATCCGGGTGGCCTTCCAGCGTGAGCAGGTGGGAACCGTGATGTCCTTGTTAGACATATCCTTCGGTCCACGAAACCGCTATCATTCAGTCTCTCTTCCCTCCTGCTGCCTCTCCCTTCCCCCGCCCTCTCGCTATGCCTCGATGTGTCCACGGTCCATCATCTGTCTTCTTGCCCTACTGCTGTTTGATTGGCAGCTGCACTCCATCCTTGCCCCCCTTGACGTGCATGTTCTTTGTAACCACAGCTCATCCGCCTGTTGTATGAGACGGAGATCCAGCACCTGGTGCATTCCGTGCAAAGCGCAGCACTTGGGAGGCGGCTGCAGGCACAGGACTTCAAGGGCATCGACTGGGAGTCCATGGATCCGGACGGCAACAGCTTGCGGCAGGAGTCGGTGGAGGAATTCGAGAAGCTCAAGGAGCCCGCTGATCTCGCTCCGCCAGGTAAAATACGTCTTGTTGCAGAACTTTCTGATAGCGTCTCTCTCTCTCTCTCTCTCTCTCTCTCTGCTCTGCCCACGTACGGTTTGACAGCATTGATCAGACTGTTTGTCGATCTCCCTGCTCATATTATGCCTTCCCATCCCATCTCCTCCCTCCTGTACCCGGCCCTCCTCGCTCGCTATCCCCACCCATGCACAACGACGCTCACCAAGCCCTGTACCTGCCGCTCAATTCCATGGCAGGGGCGATGCCGAGCCCTGTGCCAGCATCAAGCAAAGGAGCTGATGACAACAGCAAAGCGTCGGTCGAGCCTAAGGACTTCCCAAAGGCGCGGCCGTACTTTTATGGTATTGGCCGGGGCCGTCAGCTGGGCTCGGTTTCCCGCGCTCCTCCCCTGTCAGCGCTGGAGTTCAGCACCCTCCCTCGCAGACGGCTTGGAGACCCACTCCCTGGAGGGGCTGAAGAGAGTACTTGCTGCTGCAGCTGCCAGCAACAAGGGCCACCTGTTGGTTTGGGCTGTCAGGGCCCAGGCGCTCCGCAAGATTGTCACCTCTGCTTGTATAAGGCACAACCAGGTCCGCCCTGTCCGCAGCTGTTTTGATCATTTGATGTTCTGTGCTTTGCCAGTGGTGCCCCAGTCAATGACGCGAGGAAGGACGTGGGACAGACTATGAATTGCGTTGGGCCGGAAGTCTATCCAGGTTGTGGAGGATGAAAGAAAGGAAAAAGTGGAGAGGCCAAGGAAGTTTTGGGAAGGACACCGGCAGGCACAACCTCAATGCCACGTGCTGGCTGTACTCTTGTGTGCGCAAGCCCAAGAGTATGAACATTTGCTTCGTGCTCACTGTTTGCTCTCCAGCGGTTCTGTCTTGGTCTGATGATCGCATTGCCGCTTCGGCTTCCCGCTCCTGCTTCAGATTCTTCTTGACTGTGTCATTGAGGCCGTGGAGAGGCAGCGGCAAGTCGAGGCAGTGCGGGCCGCCCGTCTCGTCGGCAAATCAAGCAATGTGAGACCCTGTGCCATGCATGAGCTGCTCCTCATGAGCCTGCAATGCCGTCCTTTCATTGTCATATCAGCGTGTTCACGCCGGAGACACTTCCGTTGCAGGTGGTACCAAACATGCACATGGGGGTGGACAGCAGCTCCGTGCCGGGCCTGCGTGTGCCAAGTGGTTTCACCAAGGGATCGGACCGTGCAATGAAGCGTCGCTTGCCTGAGGAAATGAGTGATAGAACGCAAGCACGGCTGCTGCAGTACCGGATCCAAGTTGTGAAACAGGTACCCTCCACCACAGCTCTGCCAACTCACACCGTATCCTCCTTCACCTCCTGCACCGCCCACGCTCACCCTTGTCCCAACCACTGCCTGTGCTTCCTGCCCCGTGCCTGGCCCCAGCACCACCAAGCGAGCTGCACGTCCCCCATCCGGCCATGACTGTCTGTTTGCTGCGCCCCTGCAGGTTCAGAGCATATACGTCAGTCCATTCGCTCTTCGGCTTGAACTCTTTGCTGCCGTCCGGAAGGATTTTGTCGATCGTGTGAAGATCATGGCCGCAGGCAACTTGCAGTTCCCTCTCCTCCGCTGAGCTCGCAGTTGTGAAAGGGGAGCTTTTTGACCAGTACGTGCGCGACATGATTGACTTTGTCTCGCCCGTTTGCGCTGCGCACCGAAGCTGTCCGCTGCACGTCCCAGTTGGCGAGGTCACTGCTTGGCTCCGCGGGGGCGTAGGCTGCGACTGGGGAGTTTCCACCATCAAGAAATTCCATGCCGAAGACAACCCCGACCCAGCTAAGGTCTGTGCACCTAGGGACTGGCATTCCCCTCATGTGAAGCTCCCCGCGGGCTTGCAGCTGCTGCCTCTGCAGGTCCTCTGACGCAATGTCTGGACTTGCTTCACAGGTTGGCCCGTTCTTCCACGGGGCGGCAGGCATGAAGCAGCTCCTGCTCGCTCTGACCAACCATGGTCCAATGTGGCACATGATTGACCTCGAGGCAGCCGGGATAGAAGTGACAGATTTCTCATCGTGGGAGCCCCCCAAAGACAACCCAGGGGGTTGTGCGCTGGCTGTCGGCAAGGACGGGTTGCTGGACTCCACCACCATGTGGGGGCTACCAAGGAAGTTGGACATTATAGGCTTTCTCATGCACTGTGGTGGCTCGCAGACCCCCGATCTATCGTCTGGGGTGGCTGTCCTATCCGAGCTCCTCAACATGGTGGACTTTCAGATTGGGCGTGCCAGTCTACTCGTCCAAGGGAGTCACATGGCGGCAGGTGGCGACGTCAATCCCGAGGTCCACGGTAAGGGGATGGGGCTTGGGGAGGCTCGAGATATCGAGGAAATTCTCCAAGCTGGCGGTCTTCATGGACCCAATGTCCCTGGGGCGCTTATGACAGTGGTACGTGATTAGCCCCCCCCCCCCCCCCCCCCCCCTGCCCCCAGCCCTGGATGGTAGGCAAGTGGGGACACCTTCCTGAGGCATCTGAGACAACTGTGACCCACCTTCCGCTTTACATGCGCTCATGAATGCGGGGAGGGTTGTCCTAATGTGGCATACAAGTGCCTGATGCAGCTCTGTGTCGGTCCTTAATGCTGGCAATGGCACCGAATTCTGCAGGCCTTCAATCGACTGCAGGCGGAGATGGAGCACCTGTACATAGAGGTAAAAGCGGCAGGTGGAGATAGACTCCACCCGTCGGTGTCATCTGTCCTTCGGATGTTCCGGAATCAGCGTCAGATATCGCTAATCCTGCAGTGCATTTCACTGGACCGGGCCGCTGCCCGCATGGCTAGCACCGGTCCTCAAAAGGCCCGCTCTTGGTACCATCTCTCTGCTGTGGAGAGGGCCGTGGGACGGAGCAGAGGCACAGGAATCTGTCCTGCTGGCTGCCGGGAGCTTCTGATGCTGCCAGATGCTGACCGTCAGCTTGTTCACAACGAATATCTCCGAGTGGAGATGCTGGCTGACCGCTGTGTCCACGACAGCCCTGTGGATACGCTCCGAGCTCCCATGGCCGCCATTGCCAGCCGGCTGTACGCAGTGGGCTGTGCTTGGCTACATGATCGCTGTCGAGATGCGCTAGTCTGGCATGCTGCCCATGATGAACAGCCAGCCAGCGGGCGAAAGGCCTCTCCAACAAGAAACACTGAATTTGTGAAAGACTACAACCTGGAGTTCCTGCAGGTTCAAGATGTTGCCTGCCAGTCCATCCTCTAAAACGCTTTCATGAATGCAGAGCAGGCACCTGCTGGCCAGTTTACTAAGGCTGCTGCGTACGCTTGAATCGGCTCTCATTGGATGTTGTGGTCCCTGAACTCTTCGGCGTTGTGCTTCGCAGGCCTGGGACCGCAAATTTCCCTCTTCCAAAGCCATGGCTCAGCAGCAGCGCATCTATGAAAGGCATCTCTCCGACGAAATCCACGACCTGATGTCCATTTACCCTGTGAGAAAGAAGGGGCTGGAGGTGTTGCCCGGACCGCTGGCGCCCTCCACGTCCCAGAAGAGTACGAAGCTGGTCAAGGAAGAGGTAAGAATCTGCCTCACCATCATATGGCTGGATTTCTTCTGTATCCAGGTCGGCCAGTGTAGCCCGGTATTGCAAACCAACTGACCAGCGCCTGAGTTTGATCGGTGTATGCAGGTGCCTGCTGATGCCTGGTGGAATAAAGGAACAGTGAGCGACCACAACATGGAGGTCAGGCAATTACATATATTCCGCCGCGCTCCATCCTCGCATGCCATTGAAATCTCTAGCACAGAATCACTCTCCATGTAACGGCTGCTCTAAATTCTGGCATGCTTTCACAGGTCCGCGAGATGGAGGCAGCAATCCTTGTGATGAAACAGAAAATCGATTCATTTGCCCTGAGACGCGGCATTGGTCGACTCGAGACTGACTGCACATCCCTGCTGGGGCTGTCGTTCCTGAAGCCCGAGGAGGAGCAAACGGAGAACGCACCTGACGCAGATGGGGTAGGCGGGTTTGTCTGTCAGCTGTCTGTGTCAGTGTATACTAGGGTCAGAGCGAAATGCGTGTGACACCGTTTTGAGGCCCTCACATGCATGTGTATTGCCGGCAGGAGCCGCTGTTCGAGCAGGTGTACTCACCTCTGGCGCCACGTTCGCCGTCGTCCTCCCGGACTGGTGCTGCCCCTCCTGCTGCGAGTGGACCATATACAGTCCCTGGCCCCAAGGATACGACTCAGCTGCATGCGCAGGGCACCCTTGGCACCCCAACCGGGGTATTCCAGGTGTGCATGACTGCCCCCCCCAAGCCCACGAGGGCTCTCGTGTGGTCATCTCCCCCACTCCCTGCAGTGGGAAGCGTTGCCCCGGACACACCATAGGGTAGAACGGACGATGCGTAGTCCATCAGACGACATGCTCACACCACAGATGCACAGACACCGCAAGACTGTTTGAGCCGTCAGCTGCCATCAGCCGAGTCAATGGTTTTGCGGTGGAGAAAGACTGTCGGTCCTTCCTGCCCAGGAGCCTTTTACCTGCTCGGAAAGATTCCCTGCTCGTCTGACAGCTGTCCTCGACGGGCCCAACATGGGTAGTAAGGGTTGAGGCCGAAAGTCATTAGACACCAACATATCATTTGCTGCTGCAGTTCACGGGCGACTACGGGATGGGGCAAGTGAAGAAGTTGGTGCGGCGCCTCAAGGGCTTGCAGCGAAGCAGGTCGGCAAAAACCTTTGTAACAGATGCCAGCGAGGTGGAGGAAGTCCAGCCTGGAACCATAGCTGTTCAGGAGGCTCAGCTCCACAAGTGGCTGGAGGAAGTTTTCAGAGCCATGTATTCTGAAGGAGGGCAGGCACGCTTGCCACCCCGCTGCCTGCCACTCAATGCCACTTCGCCTCGGTTTGACTGGTCAAGCCGGCACTCTACCCCCAGCGGCTGAGACCCCATCGTACAAAATGGCCACTGCTGTCCCATGCAGATCGTGTCGGTTGCTGCAAACTCAGTGGCCCATGAGATGAGCAGTATCGAGCAGCTGAGCATGGAGATGGCCCTTCGCCTGTCTGACATTGAAACACTGAAGGATGAGGAGGGCCGCAAGCACCGCCTCAACTTAGAGACCCAGGTCAGCTTCCGCCAACCCCTAGCCGCGCTGTCATGGCAGAATGCCAATCACTGATATCAATGGACGCACCGCATTTATTCTTTCCCATGGGTATGAATGCAGCCCTGCCTTCTGGTGCTGCAGTTTTCTGTGTGACAGCCACCCCCTGCTAGCCTCTGCCCCCTGCCTACTCAAAACCATTGCCATGCACGCGTGTAGGTGTGCAATCGTGGCATGGACCTGCTGAAGATGCTCAGTGATATGAGACGGCAGACGATAGACATGCGAGATCAGACGAACCAGGCCCTTGCCGTGGCCGCGGAGGAGGCCAGAAACAAGTGGGAGGGCCGAGTCAAGGAGCTTGAGCGGGAGGTTATGGTACGAGCTGGCCTGAGAGCTGAACAGTAGAAATTGCAGCTTGCCTCCGTCCGTCTCACAATTTCTGACAACTGTCGCAAACTTGCAGATCACAAAGTCGAATCTCAACGTGGTACGGAATGACATGAAGGAGAATGCCATGGCGGCAATGGCACAAGTGAAGCATGAAGCGATGAAGAAGCTCATGGACATGCGAGCCGGCGACCAGGGGTGAGCATGATCTGCCCGAACCGCGGCCTCATTGTATGCAATCTATGATCTGCTCATGCCCTTTCCTCCTGATATCTCCCACACACCTTTCAGCGCGCCCTCGTCGATTTTCTTCAATTCCCTACTGGCAGCAAGGAGGGGGTGGGTGGGCAGCTTCATGACCATCTGCCTGAGCCAATCGGGCTGCCGCCAATTTGCCATAGGGGCCGACAAAACACAGAGCGCATAATGGAGCTGGAGGGTGAAGTCCAGAAGCTGAAGAAGCAACTTCGCGACCACGATCAGGCAGTGCTTAAAGTCCGCATCCTGTATAGGCTCCGCATGATGGCCTTCCAAGAGAAATGTGGGCGAATGGTGGACGAAGCGCTCAGGGACATGAACGCCATGGAGAAGCGCAAGTGGGAGGTGCAGGAGGAAACCCGGCTTGAGAGAGACCTTTTGCAGCAGCAGCTCGCGGTGAGGGGCTCGTGACTGCTTCGCTCTTTGGTGCAAGGGAGTGTTGCGTGGACTGTACCGTATTTACACGGCGGTCTTGAATGCTTGCATTACATGGGAAGTGTCTGAGCTTGCTGAATGCCGCTTCCACAGGCCACACAAGCTGACCTGGCCGATGCTCAGGGAGAGTTGTCCAGCATCGGTAAGGACCTCACAAGGACAGTTCGCAACAAAAACAAGCTGATGAAATGGAAGCTGGACCGCAAGGCAGAGTATCAGCAGATGAAGCAGCGGTGCACTGTACTGCAGGCACAGAAGGCAAGGCCCGGGGTGCTGTGTTTTTCTCCCACTCCATACCTTTGTGGCATTTTGGTTGGACTGCATTTGAATTGCTTCAGCTTAGTTATGATGCCATGACGTAGTGCCGGTACTTAGGCAACACTGACGAATGGCAGGATCGTGCTGAGGAGAAGTATAAGACCCTGAAAGACACCCGCTTGACCCCCAAGCAAGGGGAGGACTCCCAGCTGGCACTGCAAGCCACCAATGACAGGTCTGTGACCCCAATGCCGAAGCTCCCGCTGGCCGAATTGAAGGATGACCCACGCAGTGTTTTGCCCATACTGTGCTGCAAGCTGTTATGTTTTGTCAAGCTCCTTCAGCACCACTTTTGCATGGTCCCGGACACGCATACTTCCCCGCAAATGTCGGACGACACTCTGGCCCCGTCGATAACCCGAAGTTGTCTCTGGAGCTAAGAAAGTTGCAATCCGCTGTGTTCCACAGGTCTGTCGCAGCTGTCACACGTCACGCCTCCGAAATTGAAGCTATTAACAAGCCGCTCAACAAAAAGGCAAGCCGACATCCTGCATGACGCCCGCCGACATACCGGCTGTGCGGCTGATTTGTGGCCCAGATCTATGACAATGAAGCAAAGCTGATTTACCGCATGTTCCTGCAGATTGCTGACCTGCAGAAGACACTTGCCGAGGAGAGACAGCTCAAGGTGGGTGACTTGACGGGAGCTACTCTTTAGGAGATGTAGCCCATGGCAATCCCCCCCCCCCCCCCCCCGGTCTCCCCCCTGTGTTCTCGTTTTCTCGGGGCCACCCTTCTCCTGACTTCCACGTATGCTTGCTGTCAGGCTGAGCTGCTGAAACAGGTCGAGGTTTTGCAAGGGCAGCATCGCCAGCTTCAGGCGCCCTCGGGGCAAGGCGCCACCGACCCAACGCCCTCCTGGGGAGAGGGACTGCCTGGTGAGATGGTTTACAAGGCTCGGTAAGTGACAGGCACAAACCTTGCTTGTCGGGTTTGCCATTTCTGACCGATCAGTTGTGGCGAAACTGCGATTTTGGGACTGTTCTGAGCGAATGTTCCACTCATGGCGGGGCAGGTATGATGACCTCAAGGCACGGCACAAGCAGATGACAACAGAAGTGGGCGACCTGCGCTACGTGGTTGCTGGCCTCTTCAATGCTGTGCCTGAGCTGTTCAGCACCCTCGATCCCGGCCGCCTACGCAACATCGGTTTCATCCCGCAGACTGCTTCACACGAGGTAGCCCCTGTCTCTGCAAATGCCCAGCCTCAGAGCAGCTGCCACTCGCCCCTTGACCTGGGGGATGAACGCTTTGTTTTCCTGCAATGTCACACCCCCTCCCTCAAAGAATGCATGCATCTCTCGGTGTATTTGTCTGGATCCCAGATTTGTGTGTATGTGTGTTGGGGGGGGGGGGGGGCGACATAAGACACAATCCAGCAACTGCATCCCGGAGGATTCCACTCTGTACTCACATCAACCATTTTGCCTTGCCTGGTGGATCAGATTGGGGTGAGCGAGGTCTCGTGGAAGATGCAGGAGGACCCCCTGCGGCCTCACCGTAGCCGTTCGGCCTCCGCGTCTCGCCTCTCGGCGGCACAGCATGGCCCCACCACCGGGAGCAACGCCCCAAAACCTCGCGGTGGTGGTGGGGCGACCAAAGCGCCCATCAAGATATCAAAATCAAGCAGGACTAAGCGGCAGGGATCAGCCGAGGAGTCTGCAGACTACAGACTTGAGTACCGACCCACATCCCAGCCCACTTATAGGTCAAATGGGGAGCCGGATGCCGCAATCTCCGTCTCAGCGTCGCCGTCTCAGTTGAGCCCGAGGGGAAGCAGACCCAACTCCAGCAGTAGCAGGTACACCCCTATATAGGCGCACGCCTTGACTCATTCAGTCATTCAGTGGCCACTGTGTATGGGTGGGGTTGGGGGTTGGGGGGTGGTGGGTGGGGGGGCTATATGATCTTGTGTTCTCAGCACTTGGATGGGCTTGGAGAGCCAGCGCCCACTTGAGTTTCAACCTCATCTGGTCACACCACCCCTGGCTCTTTGCACTCGACGCCGCCCGATTCTCGGAACTTTGCATAAATGATATGTTGGGATTAACCGGCTCATAAAGCAACGTGCCGCAGCGCGGGTGAAACTGGGTATCAACTGACGCATGGATTGTGTCGACAGTGGTCTGGAAAAGAGGGAGAGACCGAAGAGGCTGTTCACCCCACAGGGCCGCCCGATTTCTGCGGCGCAGCGCAACAGAAAGAAGGTGCCGGATCTGGTGAACCCCCCCCCCCCCCCCCCCCTGTTCTGTTGCCCTGGTTCTCATCTCTGCATGTGTCAGTTTTCCTTTCCCCTATTGTCGCTGATTAGTGAATCTGGGCGGAAGGGGCAGGCCGCAAGGGGGTGTAGGGAGTGCGGGAGGACGATTTCGCGATCACCAGGAGCAGATAGGTCGCCACAGCACACACTGAGGGTTGCATGCTTGCAGGGTCTCCGTCCCGCATCAGCACAGGCAGATGGCACAGTGCATCGCAGCAGGGAGTCTGGCGGTGCATCTCAGAAGATCAAGCGCCCCAACAGTGCCATGCCAGGCAGCCATTCGGCCATGAGGCAGAGCTCTCGCTCGTCCAGGAGCTTGGCTGACCCTCCACCTCACGCCGGAACGTCCCTGGTCTACGAGGCCACATTGCTCCAGCAGCAGCACCGGGGCAGTCTTAGACTAAGGGAGTCAATGGGGTCACCGACACGACCACAGCACATCAGTGCTGACCCTCCCTCTCCCGAACTAATGGGCCCGTGGGCAACCTAGCAGTTTCAGGGCTTGATGTGCAGGTATATGGGTGGGAGCTGCAAAGGGTTGCAGGCTTAAGCGGCTGCAGCTGTCCGACGGCTGCTGGCTGACCGCTGACCAGCACTACCCTCATGGGATGGATGCAACTCCCTTCAAGTATACGAATGGAGATACAGACAGACAGACAGACAGCCTACCATCTGCTGTGTCACTTGAAAGGGAATACCTTCAAGGATACTCGCTGACAGTTCATTGCTCACAATATTTGGCATGAACTACCCTAGGTACACTACGCTGTGCTGAACTGCTGACCCGCGCCGGGTTGAGATACAGTCATACATCGCTAAGCTCGCACAGATCGGGATCAGGCCACTGCCCACTGACTGGCTAGATCTGTGAAAGAAAAAAAAAGATTCGCGGCTGTTCTTGCCTTCGATGATCGATACCATCGATCCTGCATGTGGACCGCCCGCGCCGGCTGGCGGCCAGGTGTTACTTCTGCTCTATAATATCCATGAATACAGTCCAAATACTTCAAGTATCCCATCTGTTGCGGAAAAGTTTTTATCACAGTATATCTGTATGTATGTGTATATATTATTATATATATCTGTTTCAACATATGTATGTACGAGTATGCGTTATTATATATATATAGTAGTAGTATCTGATACGTACCCCATGTACATTTTGTGCGAGCACACATGTTATTTATATATATATATATATATATATATATATACGCGCGTACCTACCCTACGACCTACGTGTATCTCCTACTTTTATAGGGTAGGTACCTACCCCGGTAGGGTAGGGTAGGTAGTAACCTACCCCGGCCCATTGGAAAGAGTTATTAGCCTGTCCCTTTTTTGCGGCGCGCACGTCCTTCATATGCTGAAGCCGGCCGACGTTTCGTCGACACAGCCCGGCTCCCCGGGCGGAAGTCGATACAGTGCCCTGCGTGCGCCAGGCGGCAAGGGCTTCATTCGTGCTTGGGCCGGTGCGCTGTAGCAAGCTACGACAGTACTAGGTACCACAATCAGCCTGCAGTCTCGTGACCAGGCTTCCGCCCAGCGAGTCTTAGCGAGCTACGCCTGACAAATGGTCCCCCAATTTTGCATGATTCAGTAAGCCGGCAAGGACATTTGCCCGGATCTTTCAAGGATTCTTCACCCGTTGCCTCTCGAGCCCGCAACGCGATACTGCATCAATTTCCTGCCGTTTACATACGTGCCGCAGGCGGGTCGAAGTTGCGTCGGCCCATCGCACTGAGGCAGACCAACCGGCCCTGTTGTCGCCGACCGACCGGGTATTCTCCTCCAACTCCTCAGCCAGCCGAGGGTCGACTGGCTGTGGCTACGCGCATGGGGCAGCTGCAGTGTGCCCGTGACGATTTCGCTAGACTGTCGACAGCACTGCGGCTATACGAGATCTCGGCGTGAAGAAGCTGCGGACGCCCCGTGGTTCGTCTTACCAACACCGAAAGATGTTTCAGAGGATGCTGCTGCCTGCAGTATTGCTCTGCCTGTTACATCTCTTCCCAACGTCCTGGAGACCAGGTACCTTCTAAGTCACTATTCTGTAGTGGCGCTGCTGGAACCACAGCAACTGTACAGAATCTCATTCAGTCACTGACTTGGTTTGTCTGTTTTTTTGGTCTGAAGATTGAGGCGCACAGTTCTCGAAGGCTGATAGTCTTCCCAAGGAGTTCACAGGATGGCAGCTATGAGTGGCCATCTGTGGAGAAGTTTGATATGCAGTACGTGTTTCAGAGTGAAGATCTGCGGGCAGTGCAAGGTCGGAAGCGTGGGGGGCAGCAGCAAGGCGGCAGCGGGAGTGGCGGCCAGGCAGAAAACAAGATCATGGGTCGGAAGGGAGGAGTAGAGGCCGGAGATGGCCAAGACGTGGTGATGATGGGATTTGGAGTGGTGCAGGTCAAGGACGGCGCCCAGCATATGAACATTCAGCAGAGGAGGGGAAATGATGCAAAGCTCAGGAGG
>NW_027453398.1:0-11363 GCF_964194025.1 Convolutriloba macropyga | reverse complement strand
CTTCATAGTTTTCTAAAAATCCTTCGTTCTGCATTAAATTTGTTTTAGAAGTTTTGTATTGACCCCAATGATTAAACAATCTGACAGTCGAAATCACACAGGTCATATCAATAAAGTATCTCAGCCTGGCCCGGTTAATCACTTGTTTCATTTGACTAATAATCTTGTTGAAACACTTAGTCGCTTGAACCTATGACAGGACACTCACTTTAACACAACTTGGTTTGATTGAAGTTAAGAATACCCTAAGTGATGAACTATATCCAATTGGGTTCTGATTTTTGCAAATTTTTAGTCAGTGTTAGTAATGTCACTAACTTCTCATAAAAAAGCACAAATAATTGTGAAAGCTCTGCCAATTTCGCAATATAGCTACTTAGACTACAAAAAACTAAAACAAGAATCAATTTATAGCCGATTTGAAAACCAACTGATCTCCAACTGAAACCTGTTGCTCTAGATTTTAAATTCAATACAAATTCTTTATTAAAAACGGCTTAAAAAAATAAGGTGAAAATCATCTATAATATCATTGGTTGTTCTTGATCGTTTAATCAAGTAAAATTGTTTAGGTCAAGACTTACAATGTAAACGTCAAGTAACTGAGCCAAAAGGTTTATTGACCAAAATGCGCATGATTATTTTGTAGCATTAGATGCCTTCAAAATATGGCACTTTAAAGTAAACAAATGATTACAACTTTTTGTAATTTTAATAGAAGGAAATATAGATATAAAAAGGGATTAAATGAAATTTGCAATTTTGCACCAAATATGTGTTAAGAGCTACACTTCTCTTCTCAGTTTCAATCAATTTCAGTTTTGAGCTTTAACAAATTCTAAATTTTATCAGTTTGAAAGTTCGCTCTGTCTGATGGCTGTTGCTTATGATTTGAAATGGCGCCAGCACACTTTCGCATTCAAGAGTTGCGTTTCGAATCTGTTGTACGGTGTGGAGAAATAGGACTGAGGAAATGAAGAGACTTGCTATAATGAACTGCCTGCGTGTAAAAATTGCTCCAATTTCATAATGTAAAACAGATTTGCTGCTTACAATCAACCCATTAAGACACGCCAACTGCCCAATGCCAAACCGTTATAAACCCTTTCCAAACTGTTCCTTTCGGTCAGCCATATTGTTGGTGCATCAGCTTTTTTTTACCTATGTTGTTTTGTATATCTCCTGCAGATGCGGATTTTTATTCTACTGTTCAAGCAAAAGCAAAATTTCGTAATGTTTTTTTAATAATTTCAGCTATTGAATCAATTATGTTCCTACTATCTTCAGAACTGTACTATGAGTTTTGCAATTAAATTTTTATAAAGTTTCATGGTCAGAACTCTGGCCACATTAGATCATTTTGGAAATTTTATGATTTAGAACCAGAATATTTTGATTGTCTGTTCCAGCTTGTCAAAAAAACTTGGAATATATCAATAATTTAGCAAAGTTGTTAGAGAATCGAGTCATAGTCTTATATGAGAGCCAACAGCTCTTTGTAAGGGCTTCTAACTGTTCTAAATACAAAATTCTGACACTATTGAAACGATTGTGCTAAGGTAAATAATGAGATTAATAACATTTATAACATCATTGGTACTCGATTATGATAGCTTAATCAATTAAAACGATTTAAGCAATGTTTACGCTGTATTTGTCAAATTACCCTCATATTTGGATTTGTTGGCATA
Organism: Convolutriloba macropyga; assembly: GCF_964194025.1. Classification (NCBI taxonomy): domain Eukaryota; kingdom Metazoa; phylum Xenacoelomorpha; order Acoela; family Convolutidae; genus Convolutriloba; species Convolutriloba macropyga. Next base: position 9,672 of record NW_027453398.1, on the reverse strand, counting down.
AGCATTGGTGGTTATTACGTTGTTTTTAACGCCTCAAGAGTACGTTTTTGATTTTGATGATCAAACAAATTATCATAATACAAACAAATTAAGAAATTATAGAACATATTACAAGATACAAAAACAGCCAATTTTTCATCATTCAAGTGCTAATAGCCACACAATGGGTATGATGCCTGAGTGTCCGTTGAGTATTTGAAATGTTTACAGGGTTACCGTAACTGTGTGCTATATCCTCGGGTTGCTCAGGTTTTCCCTTCCCAAAATCGGGTGGTGTGCAAATTTTCGGTCCCAACTTTCAATTATTTCAGTTCTGACCATTTGTGAGTTTTCACAAAATCAATTTTTTTTCGGTTTCAAAAGTTATTTCTTGCTGTCTGATAGCTGTGGTTGCTGATTGGAAGTGGCGCCAACATCGCTGGCTCTGTTTTCGGTCTCGGAAGCACAATCGTAGAACTTCACTATGGCCGGTTCCACGCCTCATGTCCCATTTTGGCTCATGCCCATTGCAGGAACCAATTGATCCAATGATCCATCCCTGTTGCAATCACAGTGTTTCAAAGATTCTTCTATGATCCATACAAACCTGCCTTTTTTCAGGTTTTGCATATGTTCTTTTGACCAATTCGAACTCTGGTTCCATTGCGGGAGATATTCACAATTCCATCTCTTCTAGATCATGTCGGCATAAGCTTGAGCCGTTGTTTTTCAAATGCGGATATAGATTTCTCAGATCCTCGTGACGGCCACTTGGTGACTTGAATGGAACACTCGATTTGTCCCGTCTCTACAAGAAACGCTTTGTTGTGAGTGCTGTCAAGCCTTCAGGGTCGTCACATTTTGATGTCAGGGGTCTTTCGTTAGGAAGTTGTCCAAGGTACAGTGTTCTGCTGAGGAACTAGTCTGTGAGACTTGGTTTCAGTTGTCGAAGGGTCGAAGGTTGAAATCATGACTTTCTATCATTTTTAACTAGTATCTCCCGGATTTGCTCAAAAAATGGCGCTTCAGGTTGGTTGACTTTGCAGACAATATTTTCAGAGATAGGTCACTTTTAATCTGAGCTTTGCCCCCTTGCGTCCATGAAAGTTTTCAACTTGCTAGCTGCTCCTGCAATCTTTGTTCGATACGGCTGCCAGACATGCCTCGGTGTCTAATGATTGTGCCACTTTGAAGTTTACAACTCTTGCGGTTAGACAAGTAAAAACACAACATAATCTCTTCAATGGACGTCATTAGAATAAAAAATTGACTTCAAACAACTGAAATTAGTCCATTCCTGCATGGGTAAATGGATACACGTTGAAAAAAGTGCCATCGGTGAATGAATTGAGTTGATGTTTCTGAGCCGACAGTTGACACATCTCTACCTGATTTCCCCGAAAAGATTTTTCCCCTCAATTATCCCGAATTGTCGCTAAAAATTTTTCGCAGTTTGCCTTCGTGCAAACTGTCACAATGTGCTTTCTTCAATAGAAGTTGTACGACTGGATGCATTGCGGTCAAAAAAATTGAATACTTCGCATTGTAATCTAGTTGCTATTTTGAATGTTTTGATCAACATTTTACTCGAATTGTTCCATCCTCTTTTTATCAGGCTGACAATCTGGCAGTATTCACAGTTTTTGAGATTTCTTTGCTTTTTGTTGTCGACCTCGAAAATTTAGGGAAGACTTTGGTTTGAAAAAATTGAATAAAAATTCCGCTTGGAAGATACCAGCTGCTTTGAGAGGTCACTGCTAAAACCTAATGCAACGGGCAATAAAATTTTTTAATTTTCTTTGAAGCTGCTCTATCGTCTCGAGTAAAACGGTTGATCAGTTTTTGTCTCTGTACTGGTTGCCTGCTCAGTTTCAATTTTAATTGCCTGGCACCACGGCTTTGGCCACCCGTTTTTAACTGTCTGGAGCCATGCCGCATTGAATCTTTAAGACCTTCAATGGACACACCTCTTTTTTGTGATCTATAATGGGTTTTCTCCATTGGTTCAAAGAATAACTCTCCAGTACTTCTGCTGCTCTGTTGGCAATGAACTCTTATAATTTCTTCTTATTTGTTTGTAGCCACTATAGCACCATTGATGAATCTGTCTAATAATAGGTTTTGTTGGTTTTAACAGCACGTTCCCTCAATATCTGTCTATTGAGAAGAACTTCTTAAACTGCGACTTCAAGTTCTAACTTTGGAGTCGTCATTTGCCTGATAGGAGCTATATGACATTTTCCCACCACATTGGCGAGTTTAAGCTTGGCTTTATCTTGCAGATATGCCACAATGCACATTGATTTCCTGATTTCTGTGCAATTGCGATGTCTTAAGTCTGTACCTTCGTTTTCGATGTAATGTCGATTTATCTAAAGTTGTCCATATTTTTCTCAACTCAGAGCATCAACCGCTGAAAAGTTTTGAGTGCTCTGCTGAAAACTCTATGTCCAATGTTTTTCTCATTGCTGCCCAAATGCTTTTCAGTAGAACCCATATCCTTATGAAGAAGGGTGAACATATCCCAGGTGGATCGGACGCTGCTGAAACAACGGATAGGACGATTATCTGAGTTTTTTCTCCCCGGAAATTCCTGCTCAGTTCCACGACAAACTATGAGACAGTCTGAGTCTAGATTCCAATACAGTTCAAGGACTGAGGAATATTGTAGTTTTATCTCCAAAGTTTTCAAAATTTTTGTTGATCTGTCTGCTTTCGGGATCGGTGACTTGACTATTTTGTCACTCGTTTTCAATTTTGCTTGTCAAATTGAATCCAATTTTATTGAGGATTTTTTCACATTTTAGGTATTTTTTGATGATTTCTTGAGGTGTTCTAACAGTCCTGAGAAAGTTGTTCTTGTAGAAGATTCGCCGGACATTTTTGTTAAGACTTTTGTTGTCTTTTCCATTGTATTTCGCAACTTGATTCAAAGCGTAATTTGCACAATTCGGCAAGCTCTACGCCCCAAAAACGTATGGTGTACACTCACAATTTTTTATCTTGTACTTTGGCTTTTCTTGCCATAGAAATCGTTAAAATTGGCTGTCATTGCTTGGAGCGGTTTGAAGAAACATCGCCTATCTCTCAGCCGAAAGTACTATTTGCTGTTCGCGGAAGCAAAAAAATTTTACAAATCAAACTTTGCCACAGTACTTGTCCAAGTAGAAGTTTGTCATTGAAGGTCACTCCCTGATAGGTCGCTGCTGCGTTGCCTACACTTCGGATTTTTTTGGACCTATGAAGGTTGATGAGAGTAGGATAGGGCAAATACTTCGCAGCTTGTCTCTGGTATCGTTAAGTTCAACTTGTTCATTTTTGCGAGTACAGTCATTCCTGACGTGTCCTTAGTTTCCTGATAACGCATTAGTAGCGGACCATCTTTCTGTAGGCATTGTTTTATGGTTTTGAGTTGCTCATAGCCGATTAAAAGTCATTTGGCAACTTCATTACCTCTTCCACCCACAAAAACCCAATTTCATTTGTTTCAACGTTGAAAGGAGTTGTTCGCTGCAATGTCTTGATTTCTCTCTGTTAATCGTTCGGAAGACCGTTGGCATCAATGTTTGAGGCGTAGGATTTGATGTCCCACCACTCACTTGCTGTTAGGGGACCACCTAAGGCCCATCCTAATTGATTTTTTATGATCTTATTGCCAAGGTGAAGTTTTGTCTTCTGAATTTTTGAAATTGAAATGGATTATGTATGTCATAAGAGTCTTGTCCAAAAATAACTTGAACTTGAATTAGATTGTAGCTCTGATTTGGAAAGTTTCTCAAATGTGAACCGCGATATTTCACCTCTTTCAATCCTATAACCTGGTCACCCAACTTCAATTTTTCATCAATATAAAAAATTACCGATGTCAGTGGTTGCGAATTATTGTGCGCCAAAACCGGTATCATAAATATTTCACTCTTAAAATCTTGTCATCCGCGGATACTAGCTACTTACAAGGACGCTTTTTGGCCATTTAGGTGCAGTGTAGACAAGTTTGACTTGTCTGTGAAAAAAAAATTAGTAAGCTATATCACACTTTATAGCATGTTTAGGCTAGATTACCAATCACCAGTTAAATGCGCCCCACAAGTTCTCCTCATTGAGAGATTTTTGTTGCTATGGCCGCTATAGTATCTGCATTTTTTGTAGCCACCTTCTTTGGGAAAACAGTGCGCCAAGGTTTGTTTTGGTTTTTCGTTATCCACATTCAAGCATACTGTAGGTTGTACTTCTGCAAACCTTTGTTTTATCACCAAATATCAGACAGCTGAAATGCAACCTAAACTACTGCGCCTGATCTTGTTGTTCGTTCAGCTTCATTATTTCAATTTTTTCTTCAAATCGAGACGGCGTGTTGTTCATTTTTGAATGGGCATTCTGCATACTTTGATTGCATAGAGTCTTCAGCGTTTTTTTTGCAAAAACTTTAATATTTACAGCTTTTCTGAGCTATTAAATCTTCATTTATGAAAGGTGTTGATTCTAACTAGTCTTTGAATACAAGCAAATTTGCTGCCATGAGGCAAAGATCTTGTAGGTGTTGTAGCCACTGCTCTTTTAACTGAGGAAAAATTTTCCGGTTGCTGACTTCAAAATTCCCTGCAATATCAAGTCAGGCTGAAATCCAAGCCGAGTCAAAACATTAAGGGTGTTTGTGACTACTTTTGCAAAATAACAATGCTACTGGAGTCATTGTGTCTAACCGGAGAGCAACTGTATATCTCTTTGGCTTGAGCTTCGACAATAACAATCAGTCTGACAAGTTTTAGACAGTAAGCTGAAGCCCAAACCAGATATTGCCGCTTTTGCTTTACCGGTGAAGCTAATCTTCAAATACTTCATCTTCTCAGTATCGCATACCTTCATTTGATGCACAATGACTTCAAAAGTTTCTGTCCACTCGAGTCACTCCAGGGGGTCTCCAGAAAATTCCGTTAACTTGTGTTTGTTAATCTCCTTGGATCATCAATCGGTTGACAATTGACTTGTGGGGTAGTTTGTCTTAACGCAGTTTGGTTTTTGCTCTCCATTAACCAAATTCGAGAGTTGTGCTTGGGACTTATTTTCCTTGCAGTTGGAACGTTGTCTTGGGTAAATTAATTTGTGGTTCTATCATTCTGATTGATTTAGGGATTTATTGTACTTGAGAATGCTCGGTCGCGCAACATTGTTGAGAAAAGTCCTACAATCGGCTGAAACCGTTAACTATTTTACGGATAGGCGCTGAAACGTTTTTGGAACGCTATCCTTTGTGACCTTGCTATCAGGTCGACAACAACAGTTGAAGATGTTGCCAGACTGTTGGGCCACTGAATCTGCCGAACCTGCCGTTTTTTAACTGGCGTCTTCATCCAAAGACTTCTAAGTTTTCTGCCCGCCAGATGCTCTTGAAATTCCTTTTTTCAGTTCAAACGCCAGGGGACTTTGCTTTTTGTCGGCAGCAGCTTTCTTCCGTTCATGTTTTGTTTTCGGTTATGCTGTCTCTGTTTGTCTTCTTCCTGTTATAATTTTTCTTTTCGTCGACGTAGTTCTGTTTCCTCACGCTCCTTGTCTAACCAAAACTTTCACTCGCGCAATGGTTCCTCTGCTTCTTTCTCAGCTCTTAAGTTTTTGATTTTGTTTTTATCGCTTTCCAGCCTTCTCGATAAGCGCGAGTTCCCGATAGTGGGATTTTGCGTCGTTGTATAGAAGAATGCCTGGAAGAGACTTCAACGTTCTTTTTGACATTTTTTGTCACCATTTTTCTTGTGTCAACTTTATTTTCGTTTGGTTCAAAATCAAGTGCAGAATTGGATAAAAGTAAAAATGTTCGTTTCGTTTCCAATATTTGTGGTTTTGGCGATGCTTTTCGGTAGCAACTTAAATTCTTGTTGTTAAGTTTTACGGTGTTTATATCAACTCCTATCCTAACTAAAAACTTTGAATCATTCGTCCAAATTAAGCAATTTATGTTTGTCTTGCATCTAATTTTTGCATGAGCTGCTCCATTATTTTAGCAGCGTTTAGAGAGTCATTTAGATTTCTACTAATTTCTAACATTTTTTCTCAAAGCTGATGCCTCAGTATGAATTAATTCAAAATTCTGGATCAATTGCTAAAGTTGCAGTGTGTCGTACCAGTTGTTAGCAATTTTGTTACAACACTGTTAAATTTTTCCTGGTTTTGCTATTTTTTCCGCTTAACATTTGAGTATCATTTTGTTTTCGCCAAAATTTGGCGTCAAAAAACTCCAAATATTCTGGTTTCATGAGCTGCCTCTGCTGCTTCTGTTGCTGTCCGTTTTCCCTGAGTTCCTCGTAATGCTCAAAAAAACCCCGACGTTTTGTTCTGGGCTTAGTGACTTCCAGCCTTCAGCAAGATGTGTATCTAATGAATGATTTGAGCAGTTCAGCCTGCTCCTTTTCTAGTTTCTTCAATTGGCCTGAAATCTTGTAGTCGCTCGTTTTCCAATGTCTATCGGGGTTCTTTCCAGCCATCGTAGGAATTTCGTTCTGGTGCACTGAATTGAACTGAAGATTCGTTGCTGTTTGTGTTTTTGTCCGGGTCGGTGGACCAAATGTTGCGGCCACTCAAGAATCTTAGCAGAATTGAAATATCACATGGTGGTTGTCGAGCTTTACATCGGCCCGGTTCTTCACTTAGTTCGATTGACTGATAAACCCGTCAAAACAATTAGTCTCTGGGCCGAATTAAAAGCAAACAAATTTCATTCCAAAATTTAGATTGGTTTGATTGAAGTTAAAAATATCATAATTGGTAAAATATATCCAATCTCGTACTTAATTTTATAATGTTTCACTCAGTGTTAGTAATGTTGCTAACTTCTTATAAGACAGCGTACTTAATTTTTTCAATTTGCTCAACAAATTAGCTAAAAAAACGCTGCCTATTTCACAATATATAGCATTACAAATTTGACAAAGACTGAAGGTGAACAAAAATCAATTTATAGTTCATTTGAAAACCACTTAACTCAGTACTGATTCTTAATGTTCTAAGTTTGATACAAAATTACTATGTAAATAAACAATTTAAAGTAAATAATAAGGTGAATGTCATCTGAAACATATCATTTGGTTTCTGATCGGTTAATCAAGTAAAGTTGTATAGGTCAATATCAACACTGTAAACGTCAAATGACTTCGCAATATGGTTTTGTTGACGAAAGCACAAATGGTTATTACGTAGCACTACATGCTTTTATTATACAGCATTTGGCAAGAAACAAATATCAACGCGTTTAGGTAATTAACATAATAAGAAATTTAGCAATAAATAGGAAATATTTGAAAATTTTTACTTCTGCAGCAAATATTTGATAATAGCCACACTTGTGGGTCTGATGCAAAAGAGTTTGCGGGATCCGTGGATAACCTCTCTGAAGAGTGTTGATTGTTCAAGTTTTCCCTTCATAAAATTGTCGGGCGTGGACCACTTTGAGGTCTCTACTTGAAAATTTTTCAAATCTACTCATTTTTGAGAGTTGACAAAGTTTATAATTTCCCAGTTCCAAAGTTAATTATGCTGTCTGATGGCTCTTGCTTAGGATATGAAGCAGCGCCAACACACGATCACGTTTTCGTGTTGCGTTTTGAATCTGGTGTGTGGAGGGGGAAATAGAACTGAGGAATTGAAGAGAGTTGCTGCAATGAATTGCTGCGTGTACAGGTTGCTGCGAAACTGATTTGCTGCACACAATCAATCCACCAGACACTCCAACTGCCCAATGCCAAACTGTAATAAACTTTTTCCAAAGTGTTCCTTTCTGTTTAGCCATACTTTTGGTGCATCAGTGTTTTTACCTATGTTTTTGTAGATCTCCGGCAGATGCCGTTTTTTTATTTTTCCGTTCAGTCGGAAAACAAAACTGCATAATGTTTTTATAATTTCAGAAATGTGACTCATTATGTTCATACTAACTTCACAATTGTTCTATGAGTTTTACCAATAAATGTCAATGAGTTTCCACGATCAGAACTATGGCCATTGTAAAAATCAGCATGGAATTATGATTCAGTACTGAAATATTAAGATAAGAGTCCTTGATCCGGGTTTGTCGTCATAACAGTATTCCAACATGTTTTTTAGGATCCAAATCCCAATTGTATGTGGTTTACTTTCAATATGAGTAGCGATCGGTGGTTTAATTTTGTCCATGACTTAAAATGTCTCGATATTTCTTTTTATTAGCCAAGCACTTTGACTTATAACTAAGAAATTATTTGTTCACAATCTGAAAGTTCTTTTACCACGAAACTCATTTAACACATTTGAATGGTTGTTTTGTGCTCTTTTGTTGGTCTATGAAATTTTATAGAGATAATTTTTTAAGCACAACTCTGCCAAAATTTTCGTGCACTATTGAAGAATTTATCTCGGAAAGTCTGATGCAAAAAATCATATAAGTTAACTACATCGACTGAGGGATATCTGCTAAAATGTTTTATGAGCCATTTCAAAATGATTCCTTTTGGAGGAAAAATTTTGCATTAATCTGGAAAGGATCATATCTTAGCACATTACTGTTAGAAGGAATGTGTTATATGTATCGCAAAAAACGGATTGGTTCAAATGTCTGTAAAAAAAACGCTTTTTTTAAATTAATATTTGAAACATCCATTTTTTAATTACAAAGCTTTGTTTGATTAATTTTGCAAACTATTTACCAGCAAAATTTCATCAATTATTTTTGTTTTCTTTCAGGACACTCTCCCATACAAACAACCATTTGAAAAAATTTGAAGTTCGGCATGGCTACGCTTTCCTGGACACCATATTCGGCACGAGCACTTTATTTGATTGATGGAACTGTAATCTCCGGATAAGCATTGCCTAATGAACCTTTTTCGATATATTTTTAAACGCAATTTACTTTGAGCTGGAATAATTCTTTGCAAATCTCCCGCATTATTGCATAATCCCCAAAAATCCCTCAATAGACTTTTATTACATGAATTGTGTCACTGTGACCTCGATGTGACCACAATTCATGTCAAATATGTGACAAATATACAATGTTTTCAACAGGAGTATAGAAGGATTTTTAATTTATCGTGTTAAAGTTGTATTTTTAACACCTGAAGTATTGGTTTTATGAACAAAATGTATACCTTTTAATTCACGGATAATGGTCCAAATTTTTGCACAACAATACTTAAGTACAAAACTAGAAACAATTTCTTTGATGTTCAAAAACCAAAAGCATTTTTAACGGCGAAAATGTGAACCCTTTTTTAGCAGTGGCACTTAGCTGTTGAAGTCAAAGGGTCTCTTCAGAATTGCTGTCTGAAAAAGCGTATGATCATAGAGCGAAATAGAGTAGTTTAAGTGTTTGCATGAAAAACATTTAAAGGGTATGGATTTTCGATTGGGTCGTTAATTTTAATCAATAAATCGATGAAAATGTTTAGAAGAAACATTCAAAATTTACTTTCAAAAAATTTTATGAATTTAGTGGAAAAGCAATCAATGGATGTGAAAGAAATTGGCAAACGTCTCTGATTGGAAGAGTGCGACGAGGTACGCTCCATGCGTTTTGTTTTAGAACCATTCAAATCAAAGTGCCGCCCAACTTGAGAGAGCGTTTTCTTAGTTATCTTGTAAAACATTTATTTATTCTCTGCAAATAAAATTCTATTTTCTTATTGTTAACAACAAAAGCCGATCGAGACGTGAGAAAAGTTGACAATTTCC
>NW_027453397.1:52804-96416 GCF_964194025.1 Convolutriloba macropyga | reverse complement strand
AACGCAATCAACGCTAATCTTAAATAATTTTGCGTTGAATTTTGGCGTAGATCTGGCATATATAGCGTTGAATTTTAACGTTGATCTTACATAAATTCAACGCATTCAACGCTAATCTTACAAAACTTTACGTTGAAATTTGGTGTAGATCTTACATATTTAGTGTTGAATTTTATCGTTGATCTTACATAAATTCAACGCATTCAACGCTAGTCTTACATAAATTTGCGTTGAATTTTGCGTAGATCCTACATGTTTAGGGTTGAATTTTAGCGTAGATCTGACATATTTAGCGTTGAATTTACCGTTGATCTTACATAATTTCAACGCTTTCAACGCTAATCTTAAATAATTTTGCGTTGAATTTTGGCGTAGATCTTACATATATAGCGTTGAATTTTAACGTTGATCTTACATAAATTCAACGCATTCAACGCTAATCTTACAAAACTTTACGTTGAAATTTGGTGTAGATCTTACATATTTAGTGTTGAATTTTATCGTTGATCTTACATAAATTCAACGCATTCAACGCTAGTCTTACATAATTTTGCGTTGAATTTTGGCGTAGTTTCTTACGTATTTAGCGTCGAATTTAGCGTAGATCTTACATAATTTTTGCGTTGAATTTAGCGTAGATCTTACATATTTAGCTTTGAATTTAGCGTAGATCTTACATTTTTAGCGTTGAATTTATCGTAAATCTTACATATTTCACGTTGAATTTAGCGTAGATCTTACATATTTAGCGTTGAATTTAGCGTAGGTCTTACAGTTTTAGCGTTGAATTTATCGTAAATCTTACATATTTCACGTTGAATTTAGCGTAGATCTTACATATTTAGCGTTGAATTTAGCGTAGATCTTACATACTTAGCGTTGAATTTAGCGTAGATCTTACATACTTAGCGTTGAATTTAGCGTAGATCTTACATATTTAGCTTTGAATTTAGCGTAGATCTTACATTTTTAGCGTTGAATTTATCGTAAATCTTACATATTTTACGTTGAATTTAGCGTAGATCTTACATATTTAGCGTTGAATTTAGCGTAGATCTTACATACTTAGCGTTGAATTTAGCGTAGATCTTACATATTTAGCGTTGATTTTTAGCGTTGATCTTACATAAGTTCAACGCAATCAACGCTTACATAAATTTGCGTTGAATTTTGCGTAGATCTTACATGTTTAGGGTTGAATTTTAGCGTAGATCTTACATATTTAGCGTTGAATTTACCGTTGATCCTTACATAATTTCAACGCTTTCAACGCTAATCTTAAAAAAATTTGCGTTGAATTTTGGCGTAGATCTTACATATATAGCGTTGAACTTTAATGTTGATCTTACATAAATTCAACGCAATCAACGCTAATCTTACAAAACTTTACGTTGAAATTTGGTGTAGATCTTACATATTTAGTGTTGAATTTTATCGTTGATCTTACATAAATTCAACGCATTCAACGCTAGTCTTACATAATTTTGCGTTGAATTTTGGCGTAGTTCTTACGTATTTAGCGTCGAATTTAGCGTAGATCTTACATAACTTTGCGTTGAACTTAGCGTTGATCTTACAAAAAACAAAGCGTCCACTTGAACTATTTACCTCCAGTTGCGTATGGGACTCGAACGGCTGACCTCCTGTTTGCTTGTCGCCTCTTCTACCATTGTGCCACAGTACCATGGTTTCCTCAAGAGCCGCAATTCTTATAAAGCGTAGATCTTACATAATTTTGCGTTTAATTTTAGCGTAGATCTTACATATTTAGCGTTGAATTTAGGGTAGATCTTACATTTTTAGCGTTGAATTTAGCGTAGATCTTACATATTTAGCGTTGAATTTTAGCGTAGATCTTACAAATTTAGCTCTGAATTTAGCGTAGATCTTACATTTTTAGCGTTGAAATTAGCGTAAATCTTACATATTTCACGTTGAATTTAGCGTAGATCTTACATATTTAGCGTTGAATTTAGCGTAGATCTTACATACTTAGCGTTGAATTTAGCGTAGATCTTACATATTTAGCGTTGAATTTTAGCGTTGATCTTACATAAGTTCAACGCAATCAACGCTAATCTTACATAAATTTGCGTTGAATTTTGCGTAGATCTTACATGTTTAGGGTTGAATTTTAGCGTAGATCTTACATATTTAGCGTTGATCTTACATAAATTCAACGCTTTCAACGCTAATCTTAAATAATTTTGCGTTGAATTTTGGCGTAGATATTACATATATAGCGTTGAATTTTAACGTTGATCTTACATAAATTCAACGCATTCAACGCTAATCTTACAAAACTTTACGTTGAAATTTGGTGTAGTTCTTACGTATTTAGCGTTGAATTTTAGCGTTGATATTACATAAAATCAACGAATTCAACGTTTTTTTTTTCAGGGAGATAAATTTTTAACTGTTTCGACCCCTATACTTCACAGGTGAGAAACATGAGGTCAGAAAAAAATCAATTTTAGTCCTCTTTTCTAGTGCAAAATCCAATTCAGACCATTCAAATCTGAATTACGAATCACGAATCAAATTTTTCAAGTTTTTTTTTTCAAAAATTAATTTTTTTACTGTTTCCGATCCCCTATACTACACAGGTGAGAAAAGTGCAGTCCGCAAAAAATCACTCTTTATTCCTCTTTTATAGTGCAAAATTCGTTTCAGACCATTTTACGATTTCAGAACTTTTCAAGTTTTTTTTTCAAAAAATCAATTTTTTTCACTGTTTGGAACCCTATATTGCAAAGGTGAGAAACATGAGGTCAGAAAAAAAATCATTTTTAGTGCTCTTTGATAGTGCAAAATCCAATTCAGACCATTTTACGATTTCAAATTTTTCAAGTTTTCTTTTCAAAAATTAAATTTTTTACTGTTTTGATACTCCATATTGCACAGGTGAGAAAAGTGCAGTCAGCAAAAAAATCACTTTTTTAGTCCTCTTTTATAGTGCAAAATCCATTTCAGACCATTTTACGAGTTCAGAACTTTTTCAAGTTTTTTTCAAAAAATCAATTTTTTTCACTGTTTGGAACCCTATATTGCAAAGGTGAGAAACATGACGTCAGAAAAAAATCCTTTTTAGTGCTCTTTGATAGTGCAAAATCCAATTCAGACCATATTACGATTTCAAATTTTTCAAGTTTTTTCAAAAAAATAATTTTTTTTACTGTTTCGATCCCCTATACTGCACACGTGAGAAAAGTGAAGTCAGCAAAAAATCACTTTTTAGTGTTTTTTTATCGTGCAAAATCCATTTCAGACCATTTTAGGAATTCAAATTTTTTTCAAAACTTTTAAAAAATTTAAAATTTTCCCAGTACGCCTCACATGGTAAATGCGTTGAATATGCTAAGTTAAATACTACGCAAAGTCAACGCAAAGTATGTAAGATCTACGCTAAATTCAACGCAAAATATTTAAGATCAACGCTTTATAAGAATTGCGGCTCTTAAGGAAACCAAGGTACTGTGGAACAATGGTAAAAGAGGCGACAAGCAAACAGGAGGTCAGCAGTTCGAGTCCCATACGGAACTGGCGGTAAATAGTTCAATTGGACGCTTTGTTTTTTTGTAAGATCAACGCTGAATTCAACGAAAAATATGTAAGATCTACGCTAAATTCAACGCTAAATATGTAAGATCTACGCTTAATTCAACGCTAAATATGTAAGATCTACGCTAAATTCAATGCTAAACATGTAAGATCTACGCTAAAATCAACGCTAAATATGTAAGATCTACGCTAAATTCAACGCTAAATATGTAAGAACTACGCTAAATTTAACGCTAAATATGTAAGATCTACGTTAAATTCAACGCTAAATATGTAAGATCTACGCTAAATTCAACGCTAAATATGTAAGATCTACGCTAAATTCAACGCTAAATATGTAAGAACTACGCTAAATTTATCGCTAAATATGTAAGATCTACGTTAAATTCAACGCTAAATATGTAAGATCTACGCTAAATTCGACGCTAAATATGTAAGATCTACGCTAAATTCAACGCTAAATATGTAAGATCTACGCTAAATTCAACGCTAAAATGTAAGATCTACGCTAAATTCAACGCTAAATATGTAAGATCTACGCTAAATTCAATGCTAAATATGTAAGATATACGCTAAATTCAACGCAGAATTTTTAAGATCTACGCTTTATAAGAATTGCGGCTCTTAAGGAAACCAAGGTACTGTGGCACAATGGTAGAAGAGGCGACAAGCAAACAGGAGGTCAGCAGTTCGAGTCCCATACGCAACTGGAGGTAAATAGTTCAAGTGGACGCTTTGTTTTTTGTAAGATCAACGCTAAGTTCAACGCAAAATTATGTAAGATCTACGCTAAATTCAACGCTAAATATGTAAGATCTACGCTAAATTCAACGCTAAATATGTAAGATCTACGCTAAATTCAACGCTAAATATGTAAGATCTACGTTAAATTCAACGCTAAATATGTAAGATCTACGCTAAATTCGACGCTAAATATGTAAGATCTACGCTAAATTCAACGCTAAATATGTAAGATCTACGCTAAATTCAACGCTAAAATGTAAGATCTACGCTAAATTCAACGCTAAATATGTAAGATCTACGCTAAATTCAATGCTAAATATGTAAGATCTACGCTAAATTCAACGCAGAGTATTTAAGATCTACGCTTTATAAGAATTGCGGCTCTTAAGGAAACCAAGGTACTGTGGAACAATGGTAAAAGAGGCGACAAGCAAACAGGAGGTCAGCAGTTCGAGTCCCATACGGAACTGGCGGTAAATAGTTCAATTGGACGCTTTGTTTTTTTGTAAGATCAACGCTGAATTCAACGCAAAAATATGTAAGATCTACGCTAAATTCAACGCTAAATATGTAAGATCTACGCTTAATTCAACGCTAAATATGTAAGATCTACGCTAAATTCAATGCTAAACATGTAAGATCTACGCTAAAATCAACGCTAAATATGTAAGATCTACGCTAAATTCAACGCTAAATATGTAAGAACTACGCTAAATTTAACGCTAAATATGTAAGATCTACGTTAAATTCAACGCTAAATATGTAAGATCTACGCTAAATTCAACGCTAAAAATGTAAGATCTACGCTAAATTCAACGCCAAATATGTAAGAACTACGCTAAATTTAACGCTAAATATGTAAGATCTACGTTAAATTCAACGCTAAATATGTAAGATCTACGCTAAATTCGACGCTAAATATGTAAGATCTATGCTAAATTCAACGCTAAATATGTAAGATCTACGCTAAATTCAACGCTAAAATGTAAGATCTACGCTAAAATCAACGCTAAATATGTAAGATCTACGCTAAATTCAATGCTAAATATGTAAGATCTACGCTAAATTCAACGCAGAATATTTAAGATCTACGCTTTATAAGAATTGCGGCTCTTAAGGAAACCAAGGTACTGTGGCACAATGGTAGAAGAGGCGACAAGCAAACAGGAGGTCAGCAGTTCGAGTCCCATACGCAACTGGAGGTAAATAGTTCAAGTGGACGCTTTTTTTGTAAGATCAACGCTAAGTTCAACGCAAAATTATGTAAGATCTACGCTAAATTCGACGCTAAATATGTAAGATCTACGCTAAATTCAACGCTAAATATGTAAGATCAGCGGCAACTAGCGTTGACAAGTCGGAAAATTCACCGCAATTTTCTCACATAATTTTGCGTTGAATGCGTTGAATTTTTGTCTTCAAGTTCAACGCATTCAGCGCAAAATTATGTAAGAAAATTGCGGTGAATTTTCCGACTTTTCAACGCTAGTTGCCGCTGATCTTACATAATTTTGGCCAAATTCCTCGGCCCGGGCAGGTTCGGTCATTAAAACAGGGAATTTCACACGTCACTTATACCTGAACATTGAAAATTAGATGTTACGGTCCCCGACAGTGACCCAGTTGAATTAGAGATCAAAACTGAGCGTGGAGTAATCTTTGAAGAATTTAAAAAAGACGCCCGAGACTGCCAGAAAAAACTATGGAAGCCAAAATTGACTCCCAAATCAAAGAAGTCTAACAATTTCAACAAAGTGATCGTAAGAAAAATCACCGGATGAGATTAAAATTTCGTTTCATTAATACAATCAAACAATGCACGCAAAGCGTGTACAATTACAAGAAGTCCCAACTAAATTTGCAAAGCAAGGAGCTCCAACTATACAGAATTATGACACTAGGACGTTCAATTAGCAAAGTACGAATCTTTTTTGCAGCACCGCTTATAAAAAAATCAAAAATTCAATGGATGTCTTTTACGAACGGCCTTGAAAAATTTCTTTTACAACGGCCTTTTAAATAATTGCACCAATACGTAATGGAAATTTAATACTTCGATAAAGATAATTATTTTGGTGAATCGACGATTTGCTGTCCATCAGTGTTGAAATTACCTGAAAAGCTTAAACTTAAAGGTGAAATCGAATCTCGCCAGCCAATAACAACATTGAGACAAAAAATTAACTAAACAGCAATCGGACACTGTTCGAAGCAAATTTCAGTCCTCATTAAGTAACCTGAAGCGCTACACCAACCAAGCCAGGATTCCGACCAGCAAAAAGTGGTCTCTCAACTACGTCCAAAATTACTGATTAAGAAATTGGAATAAATTAGCCACAAACTCTTGAACATTGAAAAATTTTATTAATTTTTTAATATCACTAGCTGTTCATAACCAGCAAATATTATTACAATGCAACCGGTGAAAAACTGTTAATCTGTTAACCATAATTAAATTAATGAAAAATTTTGTAATTTGTTTTGAAAAACTCTCTGTAAAAACCGGAAATGCCTTATATTATCCTAAGTTATTCATATCCAATTCCGTTCGTGCAATAACCTTACAAAAAGTTTTTTTCCTTTTTATCACGATCATACTGTTAACGTCGTAATTTATTCAATTTTTATGCATAGAATGTTCAACAACTTTTCTAGAATTACGTCCTCCAATTTGTGAAATCCTATTTGTTCGTTTTGCTCTGCTATTGGTAAATCTTTCTCATACTTTGCGCTTTGTAATAAATAGCTGCTAAATTTAATCTTCTTCCGTGCTCCTTGATTTCAAATGTTAAGTGAGATTGCATCTTTGTAGTCGTTCTGCGAATAGTACAAAATCTGTAAAGCGAACTCGCAAAACGAAGACCGTATGGCTAACTCGCACAAGGTAAACGCAACTGAAGATCACTTTACTAATAATCTATTAAGCTGCACTAATATTGATCCACTAAGTAGATTTTAATTTCTTATCATTCCACTGTAAATGACTCTGTTTATAAAAATTTTAAAAGAGTGAAAAAAATAAGTGTTAGTAAGCGTAATGATGGAAAAACGATAGTGTAATTTCTTGTCAATCCACGGTCAATCCTCTTTATGAAGAGTGTAAAAAGGATGGAAAAAAGTGATAGTAAGCATAATGGTGAGAAAAAAGTGTAATATCTTACCACTCCAACCTAAATTAAACTCTTCGAAAAAATGTTAAAAAAAGTTGACAAAAGGGTGTAAAAACAGAAAGTCAACATGTTATTGCCCTGAAACTTTGTCACAACTTTTTAAAGAAATCTTTACAAACACACTGCTGATTCGGGTGTTTTGTCCATCATTTCAGTTATTTCAATAAATCACGTCACCTTTTGCTGAACAATCAACAATTCGCGGTTTTGTTGTTTATAAAGTTATAAGGCACTTAGCCTGTAAATGAAATTCTGAACGATCAAGTCACAATGTAGGAATGAATTGTTTTTTTCCAGTATTTTTTTCAGCTTCTGCAAAATTTTATTTGGTAATATGATCCAACAATCTACTGCTTTGCCTTCTTATTATTTTTTCTTGAGTGATATTGATATTCTCCTAGAGCAATGGCACGAATTGAGAGCACTTCAATTTTTTAACATGATCAACGAAGGATATCGCACCGATTACGATTATTGACTTGGGTCAAACCAACCAGGTCAAATATTAACAGTCTTTTAGATCTAACATGAAAGAAGACTGCACATTGACAGTGGGTGTTTAAAAATGCAATGATACAATGATTAAAGAAGGTAGAGGCCCGGCTTGCAATATTTGAGGTCATCATAAAGTTGTTTCTAAGTTTTTACGAGTTACATGGAGTAAGACGCTGATTTACAAACATAACAAATTCAAAAAACATGAAATCGTCCAAAAAGAAGCTTTCAGTAAATAAATTTAGGTAAGGACAGTAGTTAAAATTTAAAAAAGTGTTTCTCGGTAACCGTTTGCTTCCAGCTCTTTTTGCAATGATGTTGGAAGACTTGCGACATGACAACATGGTTCTTAAATTATCGGTGACGCCGTTTCTGGAACTTAATACAAGGAACTGCTCAGCAGTACGTGAAAAATGCAAAAGCGGTCACTGACAGTTAAATAGAACATTTCGTTGTGCTGAACCTAGTAATAACAGAGGGCCAAAGCCCTATTACTACTAGTTATTAACACTATAATCGTAAAACTAATATCCCATATTCAGCGCGCGTTCCTATCGACGGCTCTCAAGGTACAGGCTTATAAAAAGACCATGCTCGACCAAAATGTATTTTGATCAAGAAAAGACCATACTAGACTCATTTGAGCTATGAAAAGACTTTTGCTGGAATTTAAGACATTCTGGATTGTAGCTCGACTCAGATTTTTCGCAAAATGCTGTCATCAAAGACAAGCTTGATGATAACCCGTTGATGCAACACAAGAGAAATTTATACCATTAACCCCTGCACTTGGGCGAAATTGATTTTAGTTTTTATGTATGCAGAGATATCCGCATACGGCTCTCAATTTTTGCCGTTTAGATACCCTGTCGTTCTCCTGATGACTTTTTGGCTGAGGGTCCTGTTTCTCTTTCGCAGAAAAAAACCAGCTAGATAAATTATTCCCTTTTTCACGTCACAAATGAGCTGCTTAAAGTTAGCATTTTCACCTGTTTTGGAATTTTTGGGCTCTTACAATTAACTTCCGGAAACTATTTCCACGGTGATTAAAAATTTTGACATCGAAGATGGTCTTTGAAACTCTTCTCTCAGAGTATTTCTGCTCTGTTTTGCAGCCGAGCAGTATCTTTAGTGATCGTTCTTAGGTTTGCGAAGCTTTCAGTCCCAAACCCTGATCATCTCTTTCAACTTCTACATCGTCAAAAATTTCTCCAAAAATTTTGTCAAAAAATGGGTGTTGTTATGTCTCTAGTAGCTGTAACTGCTTTATGGGCCCTTTAGAAACATTTTAGAAGTTCCGCTGGGCTGCCATTCATATATTATTACAATCAATCACGAATTTCGGGTTTTGGTAAATTGAAGATTTAAATTCTTAGCGCAAAAGCATTCATCCAACACTGTTCAACTTTGTTCATCAGTAGATTAATTGCAAAATTTATTATATTTTCACTCATCTTTGCTTTTAGTAGCGCTTTATGATATCAATTCTTCGAGGTTGTTCAATTTGAAATATCCCCCAGCTAAGATGAACGATCTTCTTCAGTTTCTGTGTCAGATGGCAGAAAGAAATTTAGGCCGAATTCAAGAACACGAAGAGAAAACTCTTCGGCGGTCTTGGTTTTATTGGAAGTGATGCACACCTCAAAATAGATTGATTTATTTAAAAATGATTTCCTACATTGTTATTAGGAGGAATATGCAATCCATTGTCGTCATGACTTTAATTTTTTTTATGTTGGACTGTATTGGTGTATCTATTTAAAAACTCTTTGCGGAATTATCCTAGCATGCTTATCGAGTTTTTTTTCAGAAATCTAATACAATCATTTTTATTGTTTTTTTTTCAAAATTTACTCATTGGTCGCAGTAGCACCAACGGTAGAACTGAGGACCCTGCGAAGTTCAACGTCAGGGTTTGTTGTAAAAAATGTTGTAAGTTTTTTGAAGTGATTTATTTTAGCAACAAAATGGCACTTGTTATAGTTGTATCTACAAATGTGTGACCTTTTTTTTTGGTGTTTGTTGTGAAGAACTTACAGCGAGTGTTCTAAACGTGCTGCATTTTGATATTTACCCTTTTACCATTAGCACCCTTTTGGCATCCCTTGTTCAGTTTTTTGCCTTCAGATTTTAATATCAGCTTCTCATGTAAAAAACGAAAGCTTTTCGTAGTTATTCTTGAGTCTGGCTGTGTTAATTCGGGCTGCATGAAATGATGAGCAATGAAACGTAAAAAAAATAGCTCATGCTATAAGATCATTATACCTAATAGGACATCAAAATCTCCTGAACGCGCGCATTCTTCATTTAAAATCACTTGTGCTTTCACATATCGTTTTCGGCAATTGTTTTCAGAATTTATCTGCAAAAAAACTTGAAACTCCCTAATGGACAGATTTACTGGGGTATAAAGGTGTGCATTCTACGCAAAAAGAATGACAAAGCGCGGGGTGTGCTAATACAGACAAAGATCCTACCAGTTGATCTAATAATAGCAAAAATGTCGCTTATCAAATTTCATTATGACATAGCCAGATCGGAAAAATCTGGAATTTTTCACAGGTGTCTGAGTCTTCATCAAAACACTCCAACACAATAATTCAAAATTATACAGAATGTCAAAACCAATTTTGGAATGAATTCGATTTTTCGTCAATGCGTACAAAAATGGAGTAAGTTACTACAATGGCTTCGGTTGGCAAAAAACTGAAACACCTAAGGAATACCTTGAATGATTTTAAAAGTTTGTTTTTTATTTTTAGGAAGAAAATAATCAGAAGCAAGTTATTTGTTTTGATTCTTTAAGAAAATTGATTGACGCTTACATTTTTGCTTGAATGATTTAAAGTATTGTTTGTTTCAAGTATGTTTAACCATATGGTTATAAATTTAATTTACTTGCTGCAAAAATAAAAGCTTTTTTGTATCTTTTGAGATCAAGTCCGAAATAAAGACTATTCAATTCTACTTTGCGTCAATGAAAAAATTTTGTGGGTCCTCAAAAGCAGACCTAGGTAAATGGATGGGGTGGCCGATACCATATCAAGGTTCTAAACAGCTGCATGTTGTTGCCCTCTTCTGAAGTCTGTGCTTCATGCTTTTCATTTTACTCAAACATTGTCGGTGTTCGCAATATTTCACCAATGCCTATTGTTCGTACGCAGAGCGAGCATCCACAGTTATAAGTCTGCATTCGTAATTGCAGACAGAGAAAGATAGGTCTTTTTTCAAAATTTGTCTGACTGTTTTTGAAACTTTTTTGAGTAGATCGCTTGAGGAAGAGTTGAACGAGGTCAAAAGCTATAGCGCCATTCCTCTTCATCAAGGTCAAATGGTCCGTGACTGGTCTCCATGGATAACGACTACTTTCAAACAGTTGAGAATTGGGGGCGTTTTCCGGTACAAAATATTGAGGCGGGAAGTTCTTGATTACAAAGTGCTTTGCTCTTAATTTTTGTTGGAATCTTTCTGTTTTTTTTCATAATTTCATTTTTCATATTTTACTGAGAGATTGCTTCCCTACGAATTTTTATTAGAGCATTTTGTTGCTTGGGAGATTTTTCTTTCGGTTTTTTGCTTAACAACCAATGTTTTTCTCTTTGTTCTGCGTCGTTTCTTGCACTGAAGGTTTCTAACTAGTTAACCAATCTCACTTGATATCTACAAATCGATTCACATTTAAATGGTGTTTGCAATCGACCCAAAATTGCAGACTTTGGTTATTGCAAAAGTCATGCGCCGCATTATGAAAGCAGAGATCATAGCAGTTCCTGTTTTCATTTGATTTTCACTTGCCAAGAAGATGATGTTAAGAGTTTTAGTGAACTTGACTCCGACTTTGCTTCTGCTGGTTAAAAAATGTTTTTCTCTATCGCGCTTCTTTTCCTCAAAAAAAAATTTTTTTGCTGCAGTCTTGAGCCAACAACTGCAGAGGCATGGCCAAATGATTAGCTTGCCAATTTAATAGTCCTTATTTTATGTCAAAGATCTGGAGGCTTCACTTCATGCATGGTCGATGTTGAAATCTGGGCAAAAAAATTGCTGCAATTTTGTGAATGTAAGTTTTAAGGCAGTACCACTAGGCATATGAGGTAACAGTTGAAAGACTTGGTCGCAATTCTTGATAATTCATAAAAGCAATTTTGATGAAATTTCGAAAACTTTGTCATAATGTTCACCCACAAATTTCTCAAAATGGAAAAAAGTATATCTTGATTAGTTCAGATAATTGTTCGGGAAAATGTTAAGATCTGAAAAACAATTGCACCCATGAGATGAGAT
Source organism: Convolutriloba macropyga (assembly GCF_964194025.1). NCBI lineage: Eukaryota > Metazoa > Xenacoelomorpha > Acoela > Convolutidae > Convolutriloba > Convolutriloba macropyga. The sequence goes on along the minus strand of NW_027453397.1, from coordinate 84,165 downwards.
TTTGAATGCTTCGTGGCAGTCATTTCTTTGATATTGTCAAGCGAGGTTTTGAAATGGCGAAAAAACATTTTTTCGAATCTCTTGGTTGAAAGAGGAGAGCTATTCAAAAACACTTTTGTGAATATTCCAATAACTTGCCCAAACAAATTTCTTCAAGACCTTTTGCTCAGACAGATTGGAGTTGAAGTAATTGGGGGGAGTGGGGAGGGGGGGGGGGTGACTAGATTGCAGTTAATATAATTATACTCACAGATTATAACTTGACTTGTCGAAGTGGAAAAGATACAAAAGAGGACATTTCTGCGTCAATTTATGGCCTTGAAATTGTTCACGATGAAAAGATAATGCTCCAGCAAATTGGCGAAAAAGATGCTGTTTAAAGATGCTGACATTTTTTAGGCTTTCCACGAACACGAGAGTTGCCGATGCCAATAGGACAGAAAAATATAAATATAATAAATCAATGGCTTATAGAAAACCCCGGGAAATCAATGTTGCAAACGTTTTTTTTTTCATTAGTAGTTGACCACCAAATTTTCCTACTGAGACGTACAGCAAAAATAATTTGGTGAAAAAGTGCTGATAAAAACGTAATACTTTTCTAAATAAGATACTGGAATGGAAAGCTATCAAAAGATAAAGGGAAAGGGAAAACAATTTTCGGTTGGGAAAGCTGAGAAATTAGAAAATCAACATTTAGATTGTAGTTTTTAGCAGACAACAATTGATTACAATTGATATACCATACAAATTATTGTTTAGGGCGATTAATGAATCATCAGCTTTTTGTTTTACTTAAGGAGATTAAAGCTACGAAATTGGGAAAACTTTTCCATGGTTTCTTATGTATCTTTTACTGAGAGACTGCTGCGATATGAATCTCTATTAGGGCATTTTATTGCTTGGGCGAATTTTTTTGGGGTTTTTTGCTTACCAAATTTTTTTTGTTTTTATAATCAATCTTTGTTCTTTTTTATCTTCTAGCAGTGAACTTTCCTCTCCAATGAATCCACCAGTTGAATATGATAAAGTCAGATGGGTTACACTTCAATAGACTTTGGAAATGACCCATCATTGCACATTTAAGTTGTTGCAAAAATCATGTGCCAAATGATGAAAACAGAGTTCATTGCAATTTGGGCTTTCATTTGACCGTCATTTGGTAAGACGATGGTAATAAGCGTTTTAGAGAACTTGAATAAAGTTTTGCTTTTGCTTATTAAAACAATTGCTCTCCCCCAGCGCACTTTTTCAACAATTTCCTCATAACCTTGTTTTTTTTCCTGCAGTTTTCTTGTGCAAACAATTGATGGGTTGGATGATTGGTCTCTCAGCTGGGGGTGAGTTGAAATTGGTTTGCTCGGTGAGATCTTGCATTTGAAGGCTTCACTTCCTGCATTGGCGATGTTGAAATTTCGGCAAAATCAAGTAATTGCGCAATTTTGTGAAGGTAAGTTCTGAGGCAGTGCCACTATATTACACCTATGAGCAAACTGTTGGAAGAATTGCTCGCAAATCTTGAAAATTCAAAAAATAATTTTGATGAGATCTTGAATTTTTTATAATAGTTTCTGCCTACAAACTCCTCATTTGATGTGACACAAGCTGGATTAAAGTTAACTTATTATGCAAAAAAGGATATTCTAGTTAGTTCACACATTTGGTACGGAAAAATGTTAAATCTGACAAGCAAGTGCATCCATGAGTTGAGTTATTGCATTCATCGTTGCCATCATTTCTACGTGACAGAAAAATATAATTATAATGAAACAATAGCTTAAAGAAGAGCTTCGCGAGGATTTCAATGTTGCAAACGGTTTTTTCAACAGTTGACAACCAGGCTTCGATACTGAGACGTACAGATTTAGGTGAAAGGAGATTAATAAAGTGAAAAAGTGCTGATAAAATAATGATTATATTCTAAAAAAGTTAGTGCAATGGAAAACTATCAAAAGATAAAGGGAAAAACCATTTCAATTTGGATTGTAGCTTCTATCAAAAATTTGAGATACTGTATAAATTATCGTTTGAGGAGATTAATGGATAGAAATTTAATCTTTGTTTTACTTAATGCTAATATATTTAACGCTAATTTACTTAATTTACTTTTGCTTTAATTTACTTAATGAGATTAAAGCTACGAAACTGGATGAGTAACTGTTTTCTTCCTTAAATCGTGCAAGCTGACAAACAAGGTGCTGACAAACAGCAGTTCATTTTAGTAACAGTATTTAGGGAATTCTGTTACCTCAGTACTAAAATTGGCTGAAAGCACAACATATTGTACTCAAATACTATCCACAAATGTACACAGAAGTTTATACACAATATTCTACACAAAATATTATACACAAAAAATCATACAAAGATTAATCACAATATTTCACAAAAAATATTATACAAAATATTATACACAAAAACACAAATTGATTCTGAACTTCTGACAATTCGACAGTTGGTAGTTTTTCAAAAAAACATTCAAAATATTTCAAACAGTGCTTTTTTCCATGAATACTAAATGTTGGTTTTTTCCACACAAAATTTTATAATAGACAACAACTTTTCCGATTTTTCTGCAGATGATCAAACAATGCAGTGTTTATTACCTGCTCACGAGCAAAAACACGTGTAAACAAAAAGACAAAATTATTGAAGTTTAGTTATTCAAATCCGTGTTCCTCAGTGAACAATTTCAATAAATCTGTTTGTTTTTGTTGCTTAAGTAAATATTTTCCGCAAACACTCCACGACATCATGAGTTTCTTTATAATCAATGATTGAGCTAACTTTTTATGACATGGAATCTATAATACACAACAACCGTAGAAATGTATTCAATCATTTTTTTATCATTAGATTTTATCTATTCTCGTTCTTTATCCAGAGAGTCACATTTTTCCGTCCAATGGCACCAAAACACAGACCTTAGCTCCACCCAAATATGATCAAATTCCCTTCATCTCAAGAAAAAAATTAGACCGACTACAAATGCAAAAATACAAACAACTTTTACAAATTAAACAATTTTGATTAAAAACCTACAAAACTAGCACATCAAGAGTTTAAATTATTAGCAGAACTCGTCGCTCAACCATAAACGTTCAGTACCACTCGGATGTATCTCGATGGTATCGGAAAATATTTGCACGTTCCACATGAGTTGTTCTTGGTTAGTAAAAATTTCTGCTCACAGATGGTCGGCAACTCTCGGCTCGTGCAAGCAGACATAATTTTGTCTCATACGATCATGATAAGCGATCAAATTACCCCGAACAAGGCCTGATAAAGCATGGTCATCCATTGTATCTAGATTTCCAGTTTTACAAAAAGGACATTTTATCTCGTTTTCGTACACTTTGACACCTAGTTGGTATTTCAAAAGAGCAGGGAGACGATTTGAAGATAAATAACGCCCCAATTTTATATCAAATGTTTTGGCGCAACTTATGAAAAGTTTTTATTAAGACTTTAACTGGGATTTCAACCACGTAAAAATAATCCATATACCCTCCATCCTTGCTTTTTGAAGTCCAGGCTTCAAATAGGGTTACATTGAACACTTATAGGTTTCATTCCACTCATGTCAAGCTGATCTCGAAAAGTAAACCAATTCAATTTAAATCAGTTTTATTTTTGATATGATTCATTGATAATAGACAAATTAATAACAAAAGCACATTTATTCAGTTCACAGACAAAAGCCTAAAGCAGTCTTGAGCTTTCTTTGATTTGATGTTTTAAAAGACAAGATAATTGAGATAAGAATAGTTGAGAGCTGTAAGTCGAAAAAATTAGTCTCTGCTAACAAAATTATACCGTCACTTTATTTGGTTCATATTGTTACACTTGCAGCTCAGATTGCAAAAATTAAATATAATCTTACAAAGTAGCACAACTCGAAGTAGCACAAGTACTGCGTTCTTCTGTGGTAGACCATGCCAAAAAATTAACAGACCAGTGATCTGTGTTATTTTCACAATTTAATGTAAAAAACGCACTATAATAGCTATTAAACAAAAATCTCATTCAGAATATTAAAAAAATTATGAGCAAAATAAGAAAATAACACAGTCGAGTGGTTAGTGGTATCTTATCTTTTCAACAGTTAAATAAAATAACACGCACTATAATACCTTTTAAGCATTCTCATTGATATAGAAAGAAAGAAAATGAATGCGCTTAATTAAGAATGCGCATAAATTGCAGTTTGTTTCAGCTGAATTTGACCAATCAGTCGAGCAACAATTAATAATCAGAGCAGTAAAGCCATATAAAAGTCGAGATTGAAACAATTTTAAACATTTTCTAAAAAAAATAATAATAACAACCACCAGCTCAACACACTGAGGTAAGTTACTTCAATACATAGTTTTGAACTATTTAATTTATTTGTGCAAAACTGTTTTTAATTTGATCACTGCCCATGTTGAGGAATTTTGTTTATCACTTGTAAGGTATCGTCGTTTTTTAATCGTTTTCCTTAGATAAAAACGATCAAAGCCCTTACGTGGTAATCGCCGTTTTGTTCGATATTTCGTCGTCATTTTTTTTATAAGAAACTATTGTTTTTTCATCGTTATTTTTTGTGAGAAATTTTCGTTTCCTCCGTCGTTATTTTTCTTTAAAAAATGGTCGTTTTTTCGTCGTTGTCTTCAACACGGGTGTAGTTTGAAAATTTTTAAAATAGAGAGCGTGATAAAGTTTTCTTTTCAATTAGTTTTTTCGATGTTTTAAAATGTGTATTCTATTGCTTCATGTTTTTTAATCCTTTCTTCAGTTCCACTGAAAATTTTATTGAGTTTAAGTTAAAACTTCACAGTTTATTTTTTTAAGTAAATTGAAGTCTTGTAATTCTAATACTATAATAATATACAACTACTATAACAACTATTTAGATCATTCAATTTCGATCGAGATGATTCGACAAGTCATTCTAACTCTCCTTGTGATTGGAATTGTCCAATCAGATTTTTGGGACCGCCGTCAAGCCCAGGGATTTCTTCAAGCGGGGAGACGAGGGTACCCAGAGCGAAACATGATCCGGGAACCCTTTGAAAAGAGAGAGCCTGGTGCATTTTGCTTCGCTGGCTGGGACTGTGCAAGCAACGAATACTGCAATAAATATAAATGCGTGAAGTTGGTGTAATTCAGCTATGGGATAATCTGCAATCAAATTGTACATTGTTTTTTTAGGAACTGATTCAGTATTTATAAATAAGTTTTATATTAAAAATCATTTGTAAATAATTAATCAAGATTGTAGTTGAATTAAAGCTATAATATAAAACTATAGTTTGATCTTGAGGAAAAGTCACTGTTAGATTCATTGGAGGAAAATGTATTGAAATGAACAAAGAAGCCATCTAGGCACAGAATTTAAACTCGGATTAATTGATAAGTTGACATATTTTTGCGTGCGGTCGGTAAACTTGACAGAAGCAACTTTCATGGTCAAGGTGTGTCTATGAACTAATAAGAACCACCCAAACGAAACAAACAAACCTGCGAAACGACTCAACAACTAAAAAAGATGAAGCATTTACAAAATATTTACAAAATAGCACAGAATATTTTTCCAAGGGAGTTGGAAAATGAATCTTGTATTATTATTGAATCTTGTATCCTGGATTATATTATTTACTAAATATCACCTTTAGTTTTAAGAAATCTATACTTTGTCACTGTATTCCGCATAAAAAAGTTCATGGGGCTTAAAATTTGCCTTAACGAAATTCGTTATTAAATGGTTTTGAGATATTTTAAAATTCCAAAAATTTATCACGAGCAAAGTTATGACTAATTGATAACCAGAAATTAAAAACCAGAAATTATTGAAACCAGAAACTGTTGAACTCGTGGGATTTTCAAGTAACTATTTGCTAATTATGTTTCTCCATTTCTGCGTAAAACATTGCGTTAAATAGTGAAAACGGAAAGTACATTAATACTAACCAAAAAACTGTTTAATAAGTAATGTGACCTCCACCCCCACCCCCCCCCCCCCGCAAGGATTAGATGATTTTTTTTGTTGTTTTGTTGTTTTTTTGATATTGAAAAATGGTAAAAATGACTCAAAGTTTATTTCTTCAACGTCAATACTCAATAATTCTTCCGAGGTATAAATAATTCTAGAATTAAACACCTAGTAAATTAAAATGGATATTTTGAAAAGGCTTGACAACTCGAAATGATGAAAAACCTGTAGTTTGTGGCCAGAAAAATCTAGTGTTTCTGGCCAGATTTTTTCCAGAGCCTTCGAATCCTATATATTTTCACAGAAAGGCAACTGACGGACCATACGTTGCCGCATTGCCATTTATGCTGGAAATAAGACCTTTAGCTCTAGGCCATAGTTTGCTGCTTTTTCAACAATTTTTTCTGAATTATCGATCTTAGATTTTGACGTTATGCATATTGTTTCTATTCTGTTTTACCCCCACCCCCACTGATAGCAGGGTTTCAACTTTTACACCCACAGGCGTGCGTGCTATTTTTTATTAATATGATATTAAAAAACGGATCTTTTCCGTTTGTTCCCCCCCCCCAGCTTAGTGGGTGCATTTTATTTGCAACCCCCAGACGCGCGTACTATATTTTTACATAATGATTTACTAGGTAATGGCACGTGTTTTGTTACTGGGGGTGCATAATGTACTGGGGGCACAAACTGAAAAGATCCAAAACCATATAGTTTGCGACAATGGGGCGTAAAATACACTGTTGTCGGAAACAATAGAATCTGCATTTGATTTTCTGACCCCTACTGCATTTTGCCCTGTATTGCCAATTCACTCGCTTATATTTTTTGCCATTCCGCAAAAGAGTTGAGCTGTGCATAAAAGAAACACGGCGCCTGTTTTATTTCTGGCAATAAAAAGTAATTCTACGAAATAGAAGTGTCAGAAAACAGTCCCAAGTTCAATAGTAGTAATATAGTGAGCTACACTTCCCGGGGGGATGAGGTCCCCATGCATTAAGATAGGGCATAGCGTAGTTCCAGGAGATGGGGGCCTCTCACATGTATTAAGATCGGGTATAGATATAATGTATTAAGAGTAGCCGGCGACATGTATTAGCCGGCGACATGTATTAAGATTAGTTATATCCGCGGACGTGTATTGATTAGGTGGCGCCATGTATTAAGATAGGGTATAGGTTTTGTGTATGTATTTGTGCATGTAAATATGCTAGTAGTATAGTCGGTGCAAATGTGGGGGGTAGGTTCGGAGACGCTCCTGATTGGCTGAAATTTTGAGGGGAAAATATCGTTGTTTGTGTAGTTATTAAGTGTTTACTTGAGAAAATAGAATTGGCGCGGGTAAAGAATTGATGTGAGTGGTAATTATGTGATATGTTGAATTTTTGTTTACAAATTTTAGGTCATATTAAATTGTAAAATAATTGGCGTGGGTTTTCAATTACCCTAATTATGTGAGGGGTAATTATGTGACATGTTGAATTTTGGTTGTTAAGCTTTCGGTCAATTGCAAAGATTGTTCCCCTAATTGTTTGAATCAATTGTGTAACAGTTGTTTTTGCGCGCCCATTAATTGGACAAAATTCAATGATAGGAAAAAAACGAAATAAAATAGTATAAAATTACAGACACAGTATAAATGTAATAGAGAATACTAAAGAATTGTGCTATGGTAAAAGGATTTAAGTTATATGTTGAGTGGTGCTGTATGAATACCGTCACACTGAACAATGCGCTTAGGATAGAAATAGGACAGTCCCTTCTTTGTCTGCTCATACGTAGCAACACAATGGTTTATTGTACTGAACCCTCTATTTGTTGAAGTAAGATTGATAGTTTCATCCATCAAACGTCGATATTTCTCCATCGGTCCGTCTCCGTTCTCTTCTAGTGTTCTTTTGTTGGGACCTTTACTGCTGAACTTGTATTTGTCAGACTGTGCATCGTAGCAACAATAAGTTTTGCTACAAAGACAAATCATTTCCGTACATGTGATTTCTTCCTTAAAAAGTACTGGTTCCCAATTATCATGCTTCTTATGCTTAGAGCAACATGTTCTAGGGAAGAAATTTTGAATAGCATCTGCTTGGAAAGAGTCATTACAGTCCTGCTGTCTCAATGCTTCCCATTCTTGTTTTTTAGCAGGTTGAATACAATCATACAAATTCTCATGAGCTAAGGCTAAATAGAGAGAATCTGTATCCATCTCTAACTCCTCGAATTTATCCACATCGCAAAATTTGTCAAAGAAGTTATAGTAGAGCTCAAACATACGTAATTTAGCGTACTGAAATATGAAGAATCCAACTATTATAGGTTCGCGGTGTTCAATTTTTGATTTTGCTAGCTCAACTTCGTAATGCTCTTTTGAGACATTGTTCAACCGCTTAAACATTTTCCCATTGATTGCTTTGTGCGTCTTCTCATCGTTCAAATATTTGGTTTCTGTATGTTTGCTTCTGTCCATAATCTGATAACCGTAAGAGCTATTACCCAATAGTTTCATAGTCTCAGCAACAACGCTGGAATCAGGATTTTCATCTCCACCTCTTTTAGCGTCTACCACTGACTGTACAAAGATGTTGAAACATTTTCCCGGCGTGTACTGTACAAATCTATAAATTCTTGTACATTTCAGACCGAGGCTGATGTAGAAATTTATTAGGGGACTAATTATTATTCCATTTTCAGATTGAAACTTGAAATTAGCATTCGCTGAGTTTGTTTCAGTAAGTTGTTTTCGACAGCGTAATCTCTCATATAATCCCCAATATCAGCTCTACTAACGTTGAAATTTTTAAAATTAGGCGGGAAATTCGAAAACTTGTACTTCAAACCTGCGGGAACTTCCAAATCACATTGTACGTATCCAAACATTTCCCCATCTCTTATTTTAGCTAGTAAAGACTCTTGCTTCAAAGGTAATTTGAAAGGAAAGATCTTCCTCACGTGATTTCTGAAATTTTCTTCTTCTTCAACACTTTCCCACCATTTACACTCCCAGATTTCAACAATCTTATATCTTTTACTTTTTAAGTAATCTCTTCTCAATTCATCATGTTCTCTTTTTCTAATCCCTCTCTGTGTTTCCTCTTCCGAGAGACTTGCTTTAGCTTCCTGACAAGGACAGAAATGAAAGTAACAAACCATGGCTTCAAACACCGTTTTACAATGTGTGCAAAATCCATCTACGCTAAAACAATCAATCTTCTTCTGTTTTCCGGTTGTGTAGTAGCTCTCAATTTTACATTCGGAACGTTGTGATTGAAGATATGACATAACCATGTCCTCAAATGTTCGAGATCTGTTTGTTCGAGCCCTGAATTTTTGAGAATCTGTATCAAATTCCCATCGAGTGTATAGTCCAGTGGGCATTTCTTGACACATTGAAAAGGGATAGAGTTGGCTAGCGTCAATACCTACGATAGACTTGCAAAGGTTTTCGGAGTTTCGTATGAAGGTCTGGTCAACTACTGCTTTTCTGGTAAAAACAATAGATGGACCACCAGTCATATCCTCACGTATTTTGTCATGTAAATCTTTGTCAGCTTCAACAAATGGAAAAAACTTGTGGTTTGTTGACTTGTGAAGACAGATATTAGCCAAGTTCGGAAGTGTACATCCGAGTTTTAGCATATCGATACCCTTGTTGTAATAAAACTCCATCATTTTTTGCATTACCTCCGGTGTTGGAACAACATCCTTGTTGTTGTACCACTTGACAAAATCTCTGAATGTAGCCATTTTTCTTGCTCCCAGACCACTTTCAGGTAATTGTAATTGTCAATTCCAGATGGAGGAACATTTTTCAACCTCAACTTTTATAGTGACTCTTGTTGAGAAAATCCACTGTTAAGCAATTATTGGGATCAGTAAATTCCTTCTCCAGTGGATTATAGTTTCTCAGTTTGCAAAACAAACAGTCGTAAGGAGGGAGAAAAGTTGCATCGAGCTTTTCGGGAGAGTCAAACCACTCAAAGGGGAAGAATCCTTTAGTCTCACTTGTCTTGTATGCTTTAAGGAAAGAATCAAGTGAGGTAGCTCCAGCGAGAAAGTTGAGGATATCGAGAAATTGTACATCTCCAAACTTAAGAGAAACAAAGTGATTGGTCCTTTTAATAACAGTAGGTTGAATGTCGCGCTCATGAATAAGATAGGGTAGTAGATAGGACTTAATGAGATATAAATCATATTTTCCACTATTGAATCCGAACACAGGTAAAGTTTTCACATAACGCTCAAAGTGTTGCTGTAAGTCCAAAAGCTGGTTTTTCTGCATTTGGAGAAATTGCGTAGACATATCAGCTTCATCATCTTCGGCGTGTACTGTACAAATCTATAAATTCTTGTACATTTCAGACCGAGGCTGATGTAGAAATTTAGTAGGGGAGTAATAGTTGTTCCATTTTCCAGATTGAAACTTGAAATTAGCATTCGCTGAGATTGCTTCAGTAAGTTGTTTTCGACAGCGTAATCTCTCATATAATCCCCAATATCAGCTCTACTAACGTTGAAATTTTTAAAATTAGGCGGGAAATTCGAAAACTTGTACTTCAAACCTGCGCGAACTTCCAAATCACATTGTACGTATCCAAACATTTCCCCATCTCTTATTTTAGCTAGTAAAGACTCTTGCTTCAAAGGTAATTTGAAAGGAAAGTTCTTTCTCACGTGATTTCTGAAATTTTCTTCTTCTTCAACACTTTCCCACCATTTACACTCCCAGATTTCAACAATCTTATATCTTTTACTTTTTAAGTAATCTCTTCTCAATTCATCATGTTCTCTTTTTCTAATCCCTCTCTGTGTTTCCTCTTCCGAGAGACTTGCTTTAGCTTCCTGACAAGGACAGAAATGAAAGTAACAAACCATGGCTTCAAACACCGTTTTACAATGTGTGCAAAATCCATCTACGCTAAAACAATCAATCTTCTTCTGTTTTCCGGTTGTGTAGTAGCTCTCAATTTTACATTCGGAACGTTGTGATTGAAGATATGACATAACCATGTCCTCAAATGTTCGAGATCTGTTTGTTCGAGCCCTGAATTTTTGAGAATCTGTATCAAATTCCCATCGAGTGTATAGTCCAGTGGGCATTTCTTGACACATTGAAAAGGGATAGAGTTGGCTAGCGTCAATACCTACGATAGACTTGCAAAGGTTTTCAGAGTTTCGTATGAAGGTCTGGTCAACTACTGCTTTTCTGGTAAAAACAATAGATGGACCACCAGTCATATCCTCACGTATTTTGTCATGTAAATCTTTGTCAGCTTCAACAAATGGAAAAAAATTGTGGTTTGTTGACTTGTGAAGACAGATATTAGCCAAGTTCGGAAGTGTACATCCGAGTTTTAGCATATCGATACCCTTGTTGTGATAAAACTCCATCATTTTTTGCAATGCCTCCAGTGTTGGAACAACATCTTTGTTGTTGTACCGCTTGACAAAATCTCTGAATGTAGCCGTTTTTTCTTGCTCCCAGACCACTTTCAGGTAATTGTAATTGTCAATTCCAGGTGGAGGAACATTTTTCAACCTCAACTTTTTTAATGACTCTTGTTGAGAAAATCAAATGTTACGCAATTTAGTGAGATCAGTAAATTCCTTCTCCAGTGGATTATAGTTTCTCAGTTTGCTAAAAAAACAGTCGTAGGGAGGGAGAAGAGTTGCATCGAGCTTTCCGGGAGAGTCAAACCACTCATAGGGGAAGAATCCTTCAGTCTCACTTGTCTTCTATGCTTTAAGGAAAGAATCAAGTGAGGTAGCTCCACCGAGAAAGTTGAGGATATCGAGAAATTGTAAATCACCAAACTTAAGAGAAAGAAAGTGATTTGCCCTTTTAATAAAAGTAGGTTGATTGTCGCGCTCATGAATAAGATAGGGTAGGAGATAGGACTTAACGAGATTTAAATCATATTTTCCACTATTGAATCCGAACACAGGTAAGGTGATCACATAACGCTCAAAGTGTTGCTGTAAGTCCAAAAGCTGGTTTTTCTGCATTTGGAGAATTTGCGTAGATATATCAGCTTCATCATCTTCTTCGGTACGTTCATCTTCACACTCAAATGTTGAAGCGTTTTGATCCTTCCTTTTATTTAAATTTTCGCAAATTGCGGTAACTCGTGCTCTGATTACTGCTTCAATAGAGGAAAACTTTGTCCGCATTTCAGTTTTACTTTTGGTTCCTAAGTCTTCAATAGCTTCAACAAAAGATATAATGAGAACTTTCGGATCTTTATCGCATAGGAAGACAGGTTCATCAATTAAATTGGAGGAAATAGAGATAGAGATTGGATCATGCTTTCCAATCCAAGTGGTTGTGTTTGTATCTTTTAATTGCTCGGAGGGTACACATATCGATTCAAAGTCAAAAATAGCCAAGTTCTTGAACAATTTTTGATCATCGTTGTAGGAAATTCCAAATCCGTCAAGCTTATCAAAAAAGGTGTCGCGCAATGTATACACACTCTTTGGTTAAATATGCTGTACTCTATCTTTACACGTTTTAACATGGTGGTTAAAAATTCCCGCTTTCTGAATGAACGTATCGCAACTGGGACAACGGAATCGTTTAAAGAATGTGTTAATATCATCCACATAGCTTATGTGGTTGTTGTAACGTAATAAATTTATATTTTTCTCATACATTTCAATACTTCTCCTTGCAAGTTCACCAACAAAATCTCCGTCTACAATGTCAATATCGTAAATAAATATGTTGTGCTTTATCGCATTTTCAACAAATACAAGATGATCGATCGAAACCCCTCTGAAATTGATTGCGTCTTGTCCAGAGTCATGGAGCAATGCACTAAACAAATTTTTTGCACTGATCTCAAGCTCCGATGATCCAAATAAGTGAACAGCTATCGCTCGGAATAGGCAAAGATAATCTTTGTAAGTCTCACCATAGCCATTCGATACGAGACAATTCACATCTGGTCGTCTGAGTAACTGTTCAGGAAGAACAGTATCGATACATCCCATTGGAATGGATTTTAGGAGAGCGCAAAATATTGTTACATTTGTAGTCAGAGCAAATCGCCATTTTGTATTCTCCCGCTCCTGAGCACACGTCTCCACTAAATCCATCTTTTCAATCCTGTCCTGAAGAGAGCCTAAGTCTCCTTTGGAACAGAGTAGATGAGATTTCTCGAAGAAAGCGTTGTTCTTGTGAGCGTAGAAGTATCGATACTCGTCCGTATCCACATTTCTTAATACAAATCCTAGAGCTTAGTTGACCTTGGCCGCACAGTTGAGTTTTTCGAATACTTCTTTCAACTTTTTATTAATTTCATGAGGATCGAGCTTGGACAGCTTGAAGTTGAAACTTGATATCTCCCATTTTCCATCTCAGCATTGTCAAAAAAGTGCTGGCAAGCACTAAGTTCTTGTTGTAGCTGCTCGTTGTCTTTTTCCAGCTCCTCTGATTCTAGAACTTCTTTAAGTTTTTCACTCGATTTTGTTCCAACTTTTGTTGAAGTTCCATGCTTTCTCCTCTTGTGCTGTTGAAGAGAATAGAAACTCGGAAACTCCTCCAAGCATATAGTACACATAGTACTTTGCTTTGTGTCCTTAGGAGCATGATGCTTAGCAATGTGGTAATTCATGTCTTCTTTCTTTTTTGTACTGAAATGTGGACATTTGGGACAAAACAGAGTCCCACTATCACAAAACTGCTTGTGTCTTGCCATATTCTTCTTCACCACCATTTTGTTGCACTTTGTGTATTTCACTGGGAGATCTCTATCGAGAGAAAGCATTGTTGTGGTACAAGATGAAACAAATTTGGGTATTGTGACGAGCAACTAATTGTGACAATAACAAAGTGAGAATGAAAGAAATTATTTTTGTACATTTAGGGAACGCAGCTATGACGCATCACTCCATATATGGAAATTTATCTTTTGCATTTTAGGAAGCCTGTTGTCATAACAGAACATTCTAGAACATAATGAATAAACCAATCAGATTCTTCCATTTACAAATACCTTTAAAATTTAAGAACATTCAATTTAAATGTGTGAATTCATTCCTTGGCGTAAACTCAAAAATATCAAATCATTCTTATAAATCTACTTAATCATTTCTGTTGCATTTCATATAAGTTTTCTTATTTCATCCAGCTATAATCCAATAACAGACTCACAACATATTCAAACAAATTGTTCCAATCTTTACAAACTCTGCGATTCAAATTTTTGTCTATCCGCAATTGACAGAATTCGGTGCTTGCAAACAAATCTAGTCGTATTGGAAATTGAAATTAGCACATGAATGTGTTTTTACAACAATGTTAAAAATTTCGAAAACAAATATTCATCCATACTTCAGGAACGAATATTTACTGTACAACTTAACGTTATTGTCTCGGAACCTCTCAACCAGTCAAAATCCCGCGTTAAAGAAACTATTCTGAACATTAACGAATTTTTTTTGTGTAATTGTTTCTTAATTTTAACTTTCTTTTACATAAACAGAGTTTTGAGTGAAATTTTGCTGATTTACGAAAAAAGTTAATCAAAATTCTTTTACAGTTGTTGGAAAAAATATATGAGAGGAAAGAAGGAATTGCCGATGCTTACAAAGTTGACGAGATTGATGTTGACTCCTACTTTTTCTACAATTTCTTGGACATTTGCGTTCAGAATGACAGAATAATCCGATTTAGTAAAGGATTTGAATATGCAACATTTTCCATTAAAAATTCAAATATGATGATTATATAACGAAACAATCATTTGATTTATTGTCAGAGCTACACATTAAAAAGTACGAAATTTTATTTATTTTGAATTCTGTTCCCGAAATTTTAGAACAGTACAGAAATCTAGCACAAGCGAACTGTATTCCAATTCCTGATCCCATAGCAATCACTTCATCTGTACAAAGCGCGTTGTTTTTCTATTACTAAACAGACTACAATTCTGAAGGAGTAAAAATTCGATTTGGAATTCGGCTCCCAAATATATATATATATATATATATATATATATATATATATATATATATACAAAAGTTCTGTTCCAAAAACGGAATACTTTCCGGGATTGATTTAAAATTTAACGAAATTGAACAAATTTATCAGAGCTTGACATTTTTGGTAAAATTATGTCAGTTCGTTCCCACTGAGCTATCCTTATTTAGTAAACAAGTAGTCATAGCATGTGATACATGTATTATTCAAAAACCATATTTGGTTTCTATTCACGCATTGATGTTCCTGCTTCGTATACGAGCATCATTTTATAACAAATTCTTCCATATTTGGATACATTAAATAATTTCCATTTCCTGTTTCGGTTACTAACGTCACTTTTTCTACAAAATATTTCCTTCTTTATATACTTTGTTCTTCTTGGATGGATTTCACTATAAATAGGAGCGATAAAGTTAGACATCATAATTCTCCTTCATTTCCTCAAAATTAACTTCATCTCTGATCCTCATCGTCCTGCTAACTATTCATCAAAACTTTATACAATTGAGTTCCTATATTCACATTCTTCTTATCTACAGAACTTACTTCAGTTTCAACGGTTTTCTGTTTCTAACTTAGATATTCTTTTTGTCCTACTATAAAGGGAACTTTGTTGTTTTCTAACTTACTCTCTACTTGGCAGTTTTCAACACGTTCATTTACAAACTGCTTTTGTTTCCAAAAAATCCACTTCTATCAATTCATCTGAAAAAATGGAGTTTACTGTGCAAAACAACAGTCTTCTGTACTCATTTTCCTTGAGAAGACTGCTCGGATAAGTTTTAAAGACTTATCAAACGGATTATATGAGTCTGTAATCACTTTACCCATCACTCTGTGGCATATTATTGAACACCAGCGACAACAGTTCGACACCTATCATCAGGGTCAGGTTCCAATTACGGAGAATCAGCTTGGAACTCAAGCGATGGGACACGAATTTGCTGTTAGTAGTGGGCAGCACTATCCCCACGTTGCTGGGACATAATTTCCACCCACCTACTTCGCTGGCAACATTCAATATACTTTCCCTTGGGAAGAAGGGCAAATTCCCAACTCTTGGTCCTCTAGCCCGGATTTAAATCAAGTTTTGAGTTCAGTGGAGGAGTCAGGGAATTTGCTTCAAACGGTGTCAAGCTTTGATGGGAGCGAGCTAAGTGTTGATACCAGCACTTGGACAGCAAATGATCAGCAGAACTTTGATCCGGCACAGTACTATGGTTCTACTGATATTTCGACTACTCCATCAATGACAACACCTTCCATAGAGGATGGAACGGCGCACAATCCAATTTTGCTGACTGATGAAATTTCAACAACTTCAATCAGCGTTCAACCAAATTATCCTCCAGTAATATTTGAACGTTCTAGACCTTTTGGGAATGAGATTCAATACTTGCCAGAGTATGTTGTGAGAACTCTGTTTGAATAGATTCGAGTTGGTACAGTTTTTCAGCTTCATTTGTAATCGATCTTAGCAAAAAAGTTGTATGTTGATTTATACATTTTCCTGGTGATGTATTTTAACATTCTTTATAATCTTTCTCATGTGAGCTTTCTCTTCTAAACCAGTTCATAAGGATATCATCAAACAAAATTTTGAATTTTGAAATTTTGTTACTAAACTTGATATTTAACGGAAAGAGCGTTATCAAAACTCGACATTTAACAAAAATATTTGATCAAAAATTTGATATTTAAGAAAAAAAACTGAGCAGAAATTTGATTTCTAAGAAAAAAACCTGTATGAAAATTCGATTTTTTGTTGTTATAGAAAAAGAAAACTTGTCATTTTACAAATTAAAAAATCTCTTCCTTTTTTGCGTTAAAATATACCGTAAACTGGCGAAAATCAGAAAAAAATTTGCGCTTTATTGTATCCAATTGGAAACTGTTTTTTGATATTTAAACAAAAAAAATCGATTGAAAACTCGAAATTTAACAAAAATTTTGTTGAGAAAACTCGACTTTTATTAAAATAAATTGTTCCAAAACCCAACAGTTAACAAAAATTTTTGTGAGAAAACTCGAATTTTAAAAGAATAATTTGATACAAAACTTGACATTTAACAGATTAGAGGTATCAATTTAAACATTTAAGAAAAAGATTGTATAAAATGAGAAATTGATTTTTTTTGATTTTTAAACCAAATGTAAAACTGATACTATGTAAATAATTGTGATGCAATTACAAATTTATTACTTTCTAATTTCAAGATATAACAAAGAATTATCAATTAAGCCATGGCCGTCTAACGAACCATCAACAATTTTTATCAACTCACCCTCATATTTTGAGATTTTAAGAGATTGAATACTGTCCAGAAAAGAAGATCCCATTGTTTGTGTGCTTACATTTCTTTGTTCAGCACGCAGTAGATGTCTCTTGAACTTCTTTCTACTCAATCTTTTTTTAGACACACTACGTAATTTCTCAACATATTTGTTCTCATAATTGTCTTGTACTGCTCTGTCTAACTGAGTAAAGACAAATCCCGATTTTTCCAAATTATTGCCAAAAAATTGATGTTTATATAATGTATATAAACAATCATCTGTCTGATATAAATAGGAGAGATCTTCCAGTTTTTGAAGCAAGTCTTCAGTGGAGAAAGAAATGAGAACAATGTGATGTCGACAGGTTTTCAGGGGACAGAAACTGTTGTGTGAAGCAACAACATATTCACTTGTAAGAATATATGGTCTATAATCTTTGACAGATACCTATATAAACAATCCCTTTTCACAGAATTTTTTGTAAAAGTGTGGTAAAACCTGACACATAACTGCTGCCATTCTGTAAAATTATTTAGTATGTTCAAATAAGGAAATCAATTTCTTTAGAACTTAAATTCCAAATAAGAAAACTAACTTTTTTATTATAAATAAAACCAAATTCCAAATAAGGAAAGCAACTTATATATTATAAAGGAATTCAAATTCCAAATAAGGAAACCAATGAAATTGTTATTTGCACTTTAAAATCTCATTTGAACTATGAATAAGTTCAAGAAACAGCGGATTAAGAAATTTCGATGTTTTACTTGTTCAAAATATTTTCGTCACTACTTCTCTCTAATGCAACACAGACGTGCTAAACACAAAGACTCTTGTTCAATAATGATTCAAATTTTTCTTTATTGAAATATTCTGACTAGAAATCCTGTTAAGGAAGAATTATAAATAGACACATTTTTCTCTTCCTTTTTAGGAAAGTGCGAAAACAATGATGTCATTAGCATAAAAGGAAATTTTGTGTTTTAGAGGCCCTTAAATTTTTAAGCAAATCATTTAATCAACTTCTCGCAGCTTACTCAAGTTACGTAATTGTCTCTCTGCAAGCAAAGTATCTCCTTTTTACTCGAGCGCTCCATCAATGTTTACAGATTCACGACCTAAATTGGGTACTGATTCCGTCCAAATTTATATTGACTTTGGCTCTCATCCAAACAGATTTGGGAGATTTACTGTGTCCCAATTATTTAGAAATGGACAAAATTACTCGGAACCAACTTTTCAAATCTTTAAAAAAGACAAATGTGGAACATTTGAAAAGTACCAACAACTGAGAATTGGAGATTACGAATTCAAGAAATTTTACGTCTTCTGAAGAACGATCTGACTGGAGACTGGGAAATTCGAGAAAATCCAGCTCAATTTGAGAAGAACCCAAAAATTGAAGACGTGCTGCAACAATGTCACCAAGCAAGAGAGATCAGCATTGGAAAAAATTGAAGACTCTACGTTACATTTATACAGTACGTTCAGGACAATCCAGCTTCAAGTTATGTCCATATCCGACTATTTTGTCGCAAAGAGAGCAATGAGTTCAAGCAAGTGACTTACGTCAGCTATAAAATGGAAAAATTCAAGGAACTCATTGAAAATCTTAAATATTTCTCTAATATTGAACAATGTACATTTCAATAACTACTGCTGCGCAATGTTATAATGTGTTTTTTTATATTGACTGATGAATATTTGGTGATTATATGTAATTGTCTTTCAGTAAACATTTTTTCATTTGAAACTTTTTTCTTCTTAGAATGAGTTGGGATACTGGATGCTCTAGAAACATTTTCTTAAGTCTCAGAGACAAATCAAAAATTTTTCACGTCAGGTTACATCACGAGCTTAAAAGGTATTCATATACAGTTTTTGAAGCGCAAAATTTTCCCAATTTGGATAAATTAGACGTAGAGTACCAAATTCTTGAATTCAAGTGGGTTATTCATAATGGACTCCGCAGAACAACTCTAACATATCGTTCTGACAAACAAGAAATTTCCATTTCTCAACATCGCTGGAACGGATATCAGTGGAGTTTTCTTACAAAGATTGATTTGGAAAAAGAGGAGTATAAAAATCTAGTAGATCATCTACCAACACTTCTTTCCTATATAGAAAATTACAAAAAGATAATTGCATTATTTTGGACGAAACAACTCAGAGTTAATGAATATTGTTACTCTGGTAAACATTTTCAATTGTTATGGAAGCATACTTTCAATGTTCCCTACGAACAAAAAAAGTAAAAACTGTTTTCTCTCAGCTTATAAAATTTGGGATCGAAATGTCGATTTGGACGAAATTGATCAAAAGTTTCCTCACGGAGGAAGAATTGGATATGGAAACTCTATTTTGGATTTTTTCTTAACTAGATCAAAAAATTTTCGTCTACATGCAATTTTACATAATTCTGCTGGAGCTGTGAAAACAACAACAGCCAAAGGACCAAGTTATTGTTACATGTTGCCGCAATTACCCAGCTCCTGTCTTCTAGGTCATATAATTGGAATATATTTTGCTGTCTCTACATCAAAGTTTTTTATTCTCATGTCTTTAAAATACTGGATTGTTAGTCATTTGTCAATTATCTCAGCTAAAAAGAGGATGACTCTCGTTGTGTTTGATATTGAGTGCTTGGAGGGAACAGTTGTCAAGGAGCTGGGAATTTTCAAGGACGGAATTGTGTTAGGATATACTTTCCTCCCACCGAATGACTACAAGCCAACATTTCAAGCAAAGTGGAACACGAAGAGTTTACATGGAATAAACTGGAATAATGGAAAAGTTGATTACTCAGATCTTCAAACCATAATTCATCAACATTGTTCTCCTACAACCGAATACTTTGCCAAAGGATTGGAAAAATGTAAAATCCTATCGAATTACTTGCGTAAGGATGTGGAAAATTTGGACAATTTTGGATGTCCAAAAGCCTCTAAGTTGATTCCCAACGAAGATACTATCTGGGAATGTAGTGACTACCCCTACCGACACAAGAAAACATTGCACTGTGCAGAGAAGAAAGCTTATGCTTATGGAACTTGGGTTCTTAATTTTTTTTAACAAAATTTAATATTTGAAAAAATTTTTATGTACTTTTATTGTAATGTATCATATTGTCTTTTAATTAATTTTTAATATCATTTTTTTCTCTTACAAAACATAGAAAAGTTGCTTCAAAAATGAGAAAGTTGAAGAAATTTTGTGCTAGCGTTACACAGTTATTCTTCATTTCAATTCTGTTGTTTTTCTTAATTTTGAATTTATTCTCCTTTTTTATGCTTTCTGTTTTTAATTCTTGTGAAGAGACAGTGTTTTGGCTGTCGCTGTTGTTTGTTTCTTTTTTATGTTTAGAAGCTTAACTCATTTTTTTATTTATTTACATCACAATTCAGTTGAAACTTTTTTTCTGTCGTCTCAATGATTACGTTTAAATGACTGAGCATACAGATAAAGGATTAGCTTTGGGTAATTTCGTCTTTGATGATAATAATCAGGAACGACAATCATTGAAATGTTGTGGACAGACTTGTAATAGGTCTCTAGTTGTTTTTCTGTCCCAATTTTTTGTTATACTTGTAATTCTGGTCTGTTGTATAGTACGAATAACATTGGCTACAACTTGTGAAGAAACAACAGTTTGGATTGCAATCCTTTCTAGTGCAGTTGGTTATATTTTACCTTCACCTAAATTATGAACAAGATAATTTCCACAAAAGAACGAATTTTTATTTCATTGGTTGGTCCATGCGGATCTGGGAAACCTCATCTTATACATGAATGGTTAACAAATGGAACTTTTCAACCAGAGTTCGACAAAATTTACTACTTCTATCAACATTATCAATCTCTTTATGGTTTAATGTCTAAAGATGTTAAAAATTTTGAATTTATAGAAGGAGTTGACTTTGAGTTTATTCAAAACCTCCCAAATAACGTAACAAAGCATCTGTTAATTTTTGACGACTCTTGTGAGGAGATATCTATCTCTAAAGATTTCGTTAAAATTGCAACAGCTGGAAGACATAAAGGACTCAGCACAATATACATTAAACACAATTTATTTCATCAGAGTAGATTAGGAAGAGATATAGAGTTACAAAATACTCATATCGTCTTGTTCAAATCTCTTAGAGATGTACTGCAAATAAACACTCAGAGCCAACAGTTGCGATTAGCTTCACAATTAAAAGATTGGTATACCAAAGCAACTTCTATTCCTTATAGTCATTTACTTATTGATTTAACTCCCAAAACAGTCGACTCTCTTCGATTTTCTACAAATAGTGGATCGATTCCTTCAATTTTTTTCCTGCCACAACATAAACAGCAGACCACATTTTTGAGTGATGAGCACACAACATCTCTCTACTCTGACAACTTTCCAAAGTTATTCCCGGAACTTCAAAAGAACTTACTTAAAAAATTGTCCAGAAGAAATTATTCAATTCCTAAACGAGTGCATCGTAAGCATGCTCAGAGGAGAACTGCAAGATATTCAAAAACGAGATGTAATAAAGTATCACGACGAAATTCATCAGCTTATTCCAAAAAGAACTGGAAGAAATAAAAGGAGACCGATTTTAAGTTCAAGGAAAGAAATAGAACTTATATCAATTCTAACTCCGTCTATCATTAACCGTCTTTCTTGAAATGGAACAGTTTGTTTTGATTCCTCAGCAGCTTTACGAACAAAAATTCAATTTAAATGTGTACAAATTGGACAAGAGTGAGGAAAAAGTTAACTTCGTCCCACAAAATTTAGATTCCCATAAAAAGGACATCACCACTAACACAAAATCATTCAAAAACGAGTCAGTTGTAGATCAAATACCCAAATGTCCTCGAATCAAGCTGTCCCTCAGTGACTCCATTTTACTGGATGGAAGAGATACAAATATAGCATTTACCAATTTTATTTACGGATTGTAGAGAAAAAATATTGAATTTCCTGATATCTATTACACAATGCTTGATGCTACAGGGATCAGTCCGAGCAAAATTGTAAACAAGGAGGCCAAAAGCAAAGACAGAGGGAGTTGGATCCCTTTCAAAATCTGAAACAGCGAAACTTCAACGATTATACAAAGAAGGAAAAGCCGCATTTGGATCGGTTAGAAATCTTCAGAAAGCGAGCGGTTTATCAAGAGGCAAAGTTATTTCCTTTCTCCACACTAAAAATTCCTATACAAAATACCATCAAGCAACTCGACATTTTAGACGATTACCTGCATTTGCAAAGCGGATAAATGAAATTTGGTGTCTTGATTTAGCTTTTATGGACAAATTGTCAGAGTTTAATAACGGAGTAAAGTATTTAATAATCTGCGTTGACGTATTTTCTCGTTTTGTCCGTGTTCAACCAATGAAATCAAAGTATTCTACAGATGCTGTAGCAGATTTCAAAAAAATGCTACGAAAAAACAACGTCCAACAAAAAGTATGGGTTGATCAAGGAACAGAGTTTGGTGGCCAATTTCGGAATAAATTTTGTGGACAAAAAAATAAAAATTTTTTCAACGAGAAGTGAAACAAAAGCTGCCGTAGCTGAGAGAGCTATCAGATCTTTGAAAAACGTTATTTATCGCTTCATGAAAGGAAACGGGCATAAGTACCTTGTAATAATGGGCTTTTTCCTAAATACAATGAATAGTAGAGTAAACAGATCTACAGGTAAAGCTCGAAAGGAGATAAAAAACAAAGACTTTATATCAATTTTTTACAAAAATCCGATCAGACAATACAAAAAACCTCGGTTTAAAGTAGGGGATAAAGTACGAAATTCGAAATACGATATTACTTTTAGAAAAGGATACAAGTCACAGTTCACGAGTGAAATCTTTGAAATTGTTAAGATTGCTACTTACGAACCTCCAACATACAACCTCAAGGGAGAGCAGGGTGATGAAATACTAAGAAAATTTTATGAACAAGAGCTCTCAAAGTGTATCATTTATGATCAACTCTTTTACGGTAGAGCTGGTTTCCAACGTATCCTTTGATTGTTATCCAAATAATACATTGAGTTCTTTTATCAATTTCCTTCCCGAACATTTTAACCTTGAAGGAGAATGGGAGGTGGCACTAACCGAGCTATCATATCCATCTTTGTACCAGAGTATTACAGATGGAAAATTTTTCTATCTAGATGCTGCAACTCCAGATACAAAACCTTCCGATTATTATACAATTGATGCAGGACTATATCCATCAATATCTGATATTGTGAACGAAATGAACAAAAAAATTCAGGAAAGAGAAAAGTATGAGAAAACTCCAATCAAATTAAAAGTCAACAGAATTACACAGAGAATATCCCTAAGCCATCCTGATGCAAACTCGTTACCAGTTATCTTCAGTACTGATCTCTGTCACGGATTTGGGTGTGAGGAAGCTGTTTACGGAGTGGGAGTTTTTATGATTGATACTGGACCATATTTTCCTAAATTTCCCTATGATATTTTCGAATTCATACTCGCATGATATACAGTGATATTGTTGAATACAATATTGTAGGTGATACAAAAGCCGGGCTTTTGAGATGTATTCCCTTTATTTCTAAAATTAAGAATGGAGACATAATATCTACTGGACAATATATGAATTATCAAAACTTCCCAAATCTACAATTTAAAAAAATTCTTAACAATTCTTTCCACAGCATTAAACTTGAGCTCCACGACTCATACGGTGAAAAAGTTCCCTTCAATTCAGTAGGTGTAACATGAGCTGTTTTGATGTTCAGAAGAGCTTCAGACAATCATTTTTAAAATTAAGTTTACAAAAAATGGTTGCAGACAGTGATTTACCGTATTTTCGTGGTTATTCAAGACAAAGGGGAAGAGGATTTGGAGCTTTAGCACAAACAATTGTGAGAACAACTGCAATTCCTTTTCTGAGACAATATGTTGTACCAGCAGCTAAAAGAGTTGGTGCTGACTTGATTGAATTAGCTGCTCCAGAAATCGGAAATGTATTAGCTGGAAGGAAAAAGTTCAAATCTGCAGCCACAGATGTTGGAAAGAAAACTTTACGTAAACAACTAGGAGGAGGAAAGCCTAGAAAACGACGTATTATTCGAAAACGCTCGCCAAAAATCAGTCGACGTCGTCGAACTAGGAGGGATATTTTTACCAAACTAAAATGAATACCAGATCAACAAATGACAGTAATTTCCGTTATGGACACTTTACAAATTCTTGCTTGGAGATTTTTGACAAAATTCTCGTTTTGAAACCAATTGAATCATCCCATATTCAAGAAGTTTATCCCAGTACTTCATTGGATGAAAGCAGCATTGAATTTGAATTTGAAACAGAAAGAAGTATTTATCTCGATCTGAGAGATATTCATTTACAAATTAAAGTTGGATTACAAAAGGGATGATTATTTTAGGATTTCATAAAAAAAGAGGAGCATGGAAAACCAGATATGGGTATGACTTTCACTGACGATGATTTACAATATTTGACTCATGTCAACAACTTGTTACACTCTCTTTTCTCCAACTGCGAAGTGTATTTAAACAATCAACAAATGTACAACTCTAACGGACTCTATGGCCACAAAACTCTGATATCCAATGAATTAAATGCTTCTACAATGAATAATGAAAGAATTTTGGCTTGTCATGGATACGAATTTGAGAAAGATCCTAGTGATTATGAAAAAAATCCGTTCATAGATAGGGAAGAAGAGCTTTTGTTGAAAGATGGGATTACATTATATGGTAAACTTGCAATCGACTTATTTCACTGTGTAAAATTATTACTTCCAAAAACAAAAATTGGACTCAAATTGATTCGAGCGAGACCAAATTTTTACGTGATTTCCTACAATCCGCATGTTTCCCTTAGAGTTCTTGACTGCTCACTTTTTACGAGACGTGTTGTCGTTAACGAGGTCTATCACCAGACAATCAAGTATCAACTAACACATCAACCAGCTTGCTATAATTTTATGGAGACAATTGCGCGAACTTTTATTATTCCTTCTGGACAAAATCAATTCATTCAGGAAAATGTTTTCAATAACGCCCCAATCAGACGAATTGCAATAGCAATGAACACTAATTCAGCATTCACCGGACATTTTCAAGAAAATCCTTTTCATTTTCGAAAGTTTGGACTGCGGGAGCTGAGAATTGTTCGAGGGGGGAGAGCTGTTGTCTCAATTGATACAACCAACAACTGTAGAATTTGTAAACATGCTCAGAGGAGAACTGCAAGATATTCAAAAACGAGATGTAATAAAGTATCAAGACAAAATTCATCAGCTTATTCTAAAAAGAACTGGAATAAATAAAAGGAGAGCGTTTTAAGTTCAAGGAAAGGAATAGAACTTATATCAATTCTAACTCCGCCTATCATTAACCGTCTTTCTTGAAATGGAACAGTTTGTTTTGATTCCTCAGCAGCTTTACGAACAAAAATTCAAATTACATGTGTACAAATGGGACAAGAGTGAGGAAAAAGTTAACTTCGTCCCACAAAATTTAGATTCCCTTCACAAGGACATCACCACTAACACAAAATCATTCAAAACGAGTCAGTTGTAGATCAAATACCCAAATGTCCTCGAATCAAGCTGTCCCTCAGTGACTCCATTTTACTGGATGGAAGAGATACAAATATAGCATTTACCATTTTTATTTACGGATTGTAGAGAAAAAATATTGAATTTCCTGATATCTTTTACACAATGCTTGATGCTACAGGGATCAGTCCGAGCAAAATTGTAAACAAGGAGGCCAAAAGCAAAGACAGAGGGAGTTGGATCCCTTTCAAAATCTGAAACAGCGAAACTTCAACGATTATACAAAGAAGGAAAAGCCGCATTTGGATCGGTTAGAAATCTTCAGAAAGCGAGCGGTTTATCAAGAGGCAAAGTTATTTCCTTTCTCCACACTAAAAATTCCTATACAAAATACCATCAAGCAACTCGACATTTTAGACGATTACCTGCATTTTCAAAGCGGATAAATGAAACTTGGTGTCTTGATTTAGCTTTTATGGACAAATTGTCAGAGTTTAATAACGGAATAAAGTATTAATTAATCTGCGTTGATGTATTTTCTCGTTTTGTCCGTGTTCAACCAATGAAATGAAAGTATTCTACAGATGCTGTAGCAGCTTTCAAAAAAATGCTACAAAAAACAACATCAAACAAAGAGTTTGGTGGCGAATTTCGGAAATTTTGTGGACAAAAGAAAATTAAAATTTATTCAACGAGAAGTGAAACAAAAGCTGCCGTCACTGAGAGAGCTATCAGATCATTGAGAAACATTATTTATCGCTTCACGGAAGAAAACGGGCATAAGTACCTTGTAATAATGGGCTTTTTCCTAAATACAATGAATAGTAGAGTAAACAGATCAACAGGTAAAGCTCCAAAGGAGATAAAAAACAAAGACTTTTTATCAGTTTTTTACAAAAATCCGATCAGACAATACAAAAAACCTCGGTTTAAAGTAGGGGATAAAGTACGAATTTCGAAATACGATATTCCATTTAGAAAAGGATACAAGTCACAGTTCACGAGTGAAATATTTGAAATTGTTTAGATTGCTACTTACAAACCTCCGGTATACAACCTCAAGGGAGAGCAGGGTGATGAATTACTAGGAAATTTTTATGAACAAAAGCTCTCAAAGTGTATCCTTTAGTGATGAACTCTTTAATGGTAGAGCTGGTTTCCAACGCAACCTTTGATTGTTATCCAAATATTACATTGAGTTCTTTTACCAATTTCCTTCCCGAACAGATTAACCTTGAAGGAGAATGGGAGGTGGCAATAACCGAACTATCATATCCATCTTTGTACCAGAATATTACAGATGGGAAATTTTGCTATCTAGATGCTGCAACTCAAGGTACAAAACCTTCCGATTATTATAAAATTGATGCACGACTATATCCATCAATATCTGATGTTGTGAACGAAATGAACAAAAAAATTCAGGATAGAGAAAAGTATGAGAAAACTCCAATCAAATTAAAAGTCAAAAGAATTACACAGAGATTATCCCTAAGCCTTCCTAATGAAAACTCGTTACCAGTTATCCTCAGTACTGATCTCTGTCACCTATTTGGGTGTGAGGAAGCTGTTTGCGGAATGGGAGTTTTTATGAGTGGTGCTGGACCGCATTTTCCTAAATATCCCTATGATATTGTTTGAATTCATACTCTCATGATATACAGTGATATTGTTGAATACAATATTGTAGGCGATACAAAAGCCGCGCTTTTGAGATGTATTCCGTTTATTTCTAAAATTAAGAATGGAGACATAATATCTACTGGACAATATATGAATTATCAAAACTTCCCAAATCTACAATTTAAAAAATTCTTAAAAATTCTTTCCACAGCATTGAACTTGAGCTCCGCGACTCATACGGTGAAAAAGATCCCTTCAATTCAGTAGGTGTAACAAGAGCTGTATTGATGTTCAGAAGAATTTCAGACAATCATTTTTAAAATTAAGTTTACAAAAAATGGTTGCAGACAGTGATTTACAGTATTTTCGTGGTTATTCAATACAAAGGGGAAGAGGATTTGGAGCTTTAGCACAAATAATTGGGAGAACTGCAATTCCTTTTTTGAGACGATATGTTGTACCAGCAGCTAAAAGAGTTGGTGCTGACTTGATTGAATTAGCTGCGCCAGAAATCGGAAATGTATTAGCTGGAAGGAAAAAGTTCAAATCTGCAGCCACAGATGTTGGAAAGAAAACTTTACGTAAACAACTAGGAGGAGGAAAACCTAGAAAACGGCGTATTATTCGAAAACGCTCGCCAAAAATTAGTCGACGTTGTCGAACTAGGAGGGATATTTTTACCAAACTAAAATGAATACCAGATCAACAAATGACAGTAATTTCCGTTATGGACAAATTCTTGCTTGGAGATTTTTGACAAAATTCTGGTTTTGGAACCAATTGAATCATCCCATATTCAAGAAGTTTATCCCAGTTTTTCATTGGATGAAAGCAGCATTGAATATGAATTTGAAACAGATAGAAGTATTTATCTCGATATGAGAGATATTCATTTACAATTTAAAGTTGGATTACAAAAGGGAAGATTATTTGACGATTTCATGAAAAAAAGGAGCATGGAAAACCAGATATGGGTATGACTTTCACTGATAATGATTTACAATATTTGACTCATGTCAACAACTTGTTACACTCTCTTTTCTCCAACTGCGAAGTGTATTTAAACAATCAACAAATGTACAACTCTAACGGACTCTATGGCCACAAAGGTCTGATATCCAATGAATTCAATACAATGAATAATGAAAGAATTTTGGCTTGTCATGGATATGAATTTGAGAAAGATCCTAGTGATTATGAAAAAAGTCCGTTCATAGATAGGGAAGAAGAGCTTTTGTTAAAAGATGGGATTACCTTATATGGTAAACTTGCAATCGACTTATTTCAATGTGAAAAATTATTACTTCCAAATACAAAAATTAGACTCAAATTGATTCGAGCAAAACCAAATTTTTACATGATTTCCTACAATCCGCATGTTTCCCTTAGAGTTCTTGACTGTTCACTTTTTACGAAACGTGTTGTCGTTAATGAGGTCTATCACCAGACAATCAAGTATCAACTAACACATCAACCAGCTCGCTATAATTTTATGGAGACAATTGCGCGAACATTTATTATTCCTTCTGAACAAAATCAATTCATTCAGGAAAATGTTTTCAATAATGCCACAATCAGACGAATTGCAATAGCAATGAACTCTAATTCAGCATTCACCGGACATTTTCAAGAAAATCCTTTTCATTTTTGAAAGTTTGGACTGCGGGAGCTGAGAATTGTTCGAGGGGGGACAGCTGTTGTCTCAATTGATACAACCAACAATTGTAGAGCTTATGTTACAACAATGAAGGCAATGAAAATCAACGAAGAAATTCCTGCGTTACCGAATGATTTCTTTACAGATCATTATGTGCTTTCATTCGATCTCACCTCACTCCAAGATGCTGGTGAAAATGTTTATTATCCTGAACTCAGTGGGGAAGTCTTCGTTTAGAAATGTTCATTGAACGTCCGCTATTCAATGCTACCGAGCTAATTGTTCTCGGAGAACGAATCTCAACAGTTAAAATTGATCAGTTTGGAACAGTTGCTAAAAATGTCTGAAAAACTCTGCATTAATCAAGATTTTTTAATTTTCTTTTCAATTTTTTATGGTTTTTATATTATTGCCTTCTGCGTTGGAACAATTGTTGGATATGTACTTTCATCGCCCAGTTGCAACCCTTTTCACACTATAATATCAAGATAGGGAATGGATGAAAATTGGGGTAGACCTACTCCAAACTTATATGTATACCTTATTTGTGCAGTATTCCTGGGACTTTTACTCATCATTGTTATCTTCCAACCCCCAGAGCACAGGTAACAGTGAAGACAGAGTAAGTAAATCTACAGGAGATCTGATACGTAAAATTCCCCAATCTAAAGATTGTTGCTTTATTGAAAAGAACGAATCATTTCAACTTGATTGTAATGTGAGAAATCCCTGTTCCAAAGGAGCTTGCGAATTGAAACAGCAGATTATTTGTCATGGATAATCAATCTCTTCAACAAATTATTGAACGCATCGCTGAGCTAAAATTCAAATACATTGGATCGTTTCTGGCAGATTTCATTCCAAATTTATCCAAATTCAGCTTTGCAATCATTAACACTGCTTTGAGTAAAGAAGTCGGTGAACATTGGATATTGATTGCTCGACTCAACAGAAATTACTATTATGCGGTTTCTCTGGCTCGATCAGTAACACATTACAAACTTTTAGGTAAGAAGTACCAAAAAATAATACATCGATCACATCAGAATAATACATCGATCACATCAGAATAATACATCGATCACATGCAAAATTTGTGTGGATTCTACGCAATTTCTGCAGCATTTCAACTATTTAAGTTTTTCCAAACCAACTTGAACAATATTCATGATGTGCACGTGTTAAATTTTATAAGTAACTATGTGTAGTAGTGTTCATTTTGGTACTTAATAAGCTGAAGTTGATAAAGTCGATAGTATATGTTTCTCGTAACTGTTTCTCGTGAGTTTTCTTAACTTTTGTATCGAACTTTATTAACCACTCGGCTAAGTGTACCTTAATGTTCATTGAAATTTATACAACTTTTTGTAAATGATTGAATAATTTTGTATTTTGATGCTCATAATTTGTACTATGTCCGTCATTTTATACTATTTTAATTCATTTTTTTTCTTTTATATAACATCTTTTTTCAAATAATGTACAAAAAATAATGCATATATGCATGTAATTAGCAAGATGGCGCAGTGGGAGCGCGCTGGGCCCATAAACCAGAGGACGGTAGATCAAAACTACCTCTTGCTATCTTGACTTTTTTCAATTAATGGGCGCGCAAAAGACAATTGTTACAAAATTGATTCCAACAATTAGGGGAACAATCTTTGCGATTGACCTAAAATTTGTAAACAAAAATTCAACATGTCACATAATTACCCCTCAGATAACTAGGGTAATTGAAAACCCCCACCAATTAATTTCACAATTTAATAACATAAAATTTGTAAACAAAATTCAACATGTCACATAATTACCCCTCACATAATTACAGCAATTAATTACCCACGCCAATTCTATTGTTCTCAAGTAAACACTTCAAAACTACACAAACATTGATATTTTCCCCTCAAAATTTCAGCCAATCAGGTGCGTCTCTGAACACTACCCCCACATTTGCACCGACTATACTACTAGCATATGTACATGCACAAATACATACACAAAATCTATACCCTATCTTTTTACATGGCGCCACCTAATCAATACATGTCTGCGGCTATAACTAATCTTAATACATGTAGGCGGCTATTACTAATCTTAATACATGTCCGCGGATACAACTAATCTTAATACATGTCGCCGGCTAATACATGTCGCCGGCTAAACTTAATACTTTATATCTATACCCTATCTTAATACATGTGAGAGGCCCCTATCTCCTGGAACTAAGCTATACCCTATCTTAATACATGGGGACCTCACCCCCGGGGAGTGTAGCTCACTATTTTACTACTTTCAAT
>NW_027453397.1:0-47500 GCF_964194025.1 Convolutriloba macropyga | reverse complement strand
CGAACGGCGCGGTTCCGGGTATGTCGGTGTCGACATTGAATATCTGGATCGACGGTGGCTGAGGAGTTGGTGTGTTGAAAATGAGGAAGGACCTGTTTGTATCGGTGTCTGATGTTGTCGAAGGGAGTCTGCGTGTGGAGGCTGTCATTGAATGTTTGAGTGCTGCCTGTTTAGCTTTTTCGTTAAAGCTTTGGACTGGAGTGCTATGTTTATTTTTTGGTTTATTGCTTCCTTTTGGGTGTTGTTGCTCCCTTTGGTTCTTCGTTGCCAGTTTGATTACTTTTTCTTTTGACCATTTTGTCTTGATTGGCTCTTTTTTGCAAGTCCTCTTTTTGGGTTTGTTGCTAGATTCGAGGTCTGATCTTGTCCTTTTGGGGGCGCTCGTTGCTGGTTTGCTTTGTGTTTTTGATGGTCCTGGAGTATCTTGGGATTCGTTTGTTGTTGGGAGGCTTCTCATAGGTGCGCTTTTGTTGTTCCTTGTGTTTTGTTTGGCTTCTTCTAAACAAAATGTTTTGATTTTTTCCTGATTTCTTCTATATTCTCCTATTGTTTTACATGCTACCATGTGGATTAAGCGTGGTTTTGTTTCTGGTAATGGTTGTGTTTCTGTAGCAATTGCTATGTCATTTTTTCTTAATACTGTGTTTTTTCTTAATGGGGTATCAATCATTATTGTGTGCGGCGTATAGTTTTTTATGGTGCCATCTTGTATAATGTTCCATTGAGGTGCTAAGGTGTTTCTTGGTTCTTTCGTTTTTCTGGCAATTGATTTACGCGCTACGTTATGTTTGTTGTATATTATTTTCGTTGTCTTATCTCCTATGGAGAAGTGCATTTCTGAAGAGCTTATCTTACTTGGTGATTTGGAAATCAATGGTTGATTTTCAGAGTCGTCTGAGTCCAAGTGTGTGGGGGAAGCGCTTTGTGTTTTGTATTGGATGTCCAATTCATCTTCTGAGCTTCCGTCTCTTCTCCACATTTCTTCTTGGGTCAGCGCATCGTGGCGTAGCAAATTCTTGTCTAAACATTTATCTATGGGTTTTTTATACGAAAGGTTTTTGATAGATGGTTTGGTTAGCATATTGGATAGTTCCGTGTTTGGCTTTCTGCCGAAATGTGCCTCAAATGGGGTAACTTCTGTTGTTTTGTTAGGAATAAGGCGTATGTTTTCGATTATGCTTGCTATTCTAGCACTTAGTGTTTCGGAGCTCCACATGGGGTCTATATCTAGCACTGCCAAGCGTCGTTTTAATGTTTGGATTAGTCTCTCTACCATTCCAGTTCCCCTGTAATCTCCAGCTGGAGCTAATATTAGCTTAATGTTTCTGTTTTTGCAAAATATTTCAAATTGTTAAACGCTTGCGCTTGATCGCAACGGATTGATCGTGGGATACCATGTATTTTGCAGTAGCGTTCGAGATAATCTATTGCGGTTTCTGTGTCGCAATTGTGGAATAGTTCAGCGTTAGGGTATCGTGAGAGACGGTCTACTGTTACTAAGATATAGTTATTTTGTTTAGTATTCTTGTATGGTATGGGGCCGGCGAAATCCATTTGGATTTCTTGGTTTGGTTCTATTAGTCTAGGTAATTGTCCTAATTTTGTTTTGGGTATTAGTGCTGTAAGGTTTTTACCTTTATCTATACATTGTCTGCAAGCTTTTGCTTTGGAGACAATCTCCGAATGAATATGTGGCCACCATATCAGTTTTGCAAGTGCGAGCATTCCCGCTTGGCCAGGGTGGTTGTGATGAATTGTATCCAGTACGAGCTGTTTTAATCGCGAAGGTATGACTAAACGGTTGTCGTTTAGTAAACAATTTGTAGGGGCAACTGAAAGGTCCCTTCTAATTCGGTAATAGAGTGGATTTACTTTTTTGAGATCTTCCCAATTCTCTGTTTTTACATAATCCATGATAATTTTTAGCTCTTTCTGTGACGCCTCTGATAACAGTTCTTCGTTAAATACTTTAGTCAAGTTTAGACGATATAGTGGGGTTGGTAAATCATTGTATGCAGTAAATAGTTCCGAGTGTTTGGTTGGGTCTATTGGGTCTAAGCCCTTTCCTTTGTTTGTTGTGTACTCTGTCTGGGTACTTGAACTTTTGAATGTTTTACTAGTATCGGGATTCTCCATTTGGGGAGGATTTTCTGTTTGGGGATTTTGTTTATTGGGGGCTCTATATCTTTTGTGAATAGGAACTTGAAATGTGTCGTGTAAAGGTTTTGTCGCGTTGTAATGGCGACTAAGTTAGAATAATCTGTTGATGTGATTTTGTTTGGATGTAACGAATTAAGATATGTTGGCTGAGAGTGTAACTTGTTTTCAATCGAATTAAGGCAAAAAGCGTTTGGAGCTGTATTGTTATTCTGTCTTGAACTAGTTACGTCATTGCTGACTTGTTTTATGTCTGCGTTTTGATTGGTTGCTTTAATTGCTCCATTTGGAGTTAGTGTATTGCGTATGAGAGTAAATTTTAATTCGTCTATGACGTTTATTACAAAGTTTTTGTCTTCTTCCGAGGGTGGTATTGGATCTCCAGATGGGTTTCTGCTTAAATAATTGGCGAAGCCCTTGTTTTTGCCTGGTATGTGTTCAACTGAAAAGTGAAATGGTAGTAGTCTATCTACCCATCTTGTTAATCTACTTTGATATGTTTTGTTCCCTCTATTTTCTTTAAGTGCTGTAAGTAACGCTTGGTGATCCGTTTGGAGTATGAATTCCGATCCATATAGGTAATATTTGAAATGCTCCATTGACCATACTACCGCTAGTAATTCTAGTTCATTGGTACTATATCGTGATTCTAAGTTATTTAGGAAATGGCTGGCAAACGCTATTGTTTCCCAGGTACTGCCGTATTTTTGTTCTAAGCAGGCTCCGAGGCCTTTTTTGCTTGCGTCGCAGTGTACTCTAGTTTGTTTTGTTGTATCGAAGTGTCTATTTTCTGTTATCTGTTTTTTTTGTCCTTGATTTGATTGAATGCTTTGGTATGATGTTCCTTCCAATCTAGTTTATTTTGTGCTTTTGTGTTTGCTTTAGATAGTAGGGGGAGTAATGGCTCTGAGATTTCTGCTAGTTTGGGAATGAATTTTATAAGGTGATGTATACAACCCATGAAGGAGCGAAGTTGTTTTTAGGGATTCTGGATTGTCCAAGTTTGTTATAGCGTCGCATTTTTGTTTTGTTGGAGTTACTCAATTCGGAGTAATTGTGAAGCCGAGCCATATGATTTGTTTTTTGGCGAATTCGCATTTTTGTAGGTTGATGGCTAGGTTTTCTTCGTTTAATCTGTGGAGTATTTTGTCTAATTCTTTTTCGTGTTCGGCTAGTGTTCCTTTTGTTATTATTAGGATATCGTCTAGGTACGCGAATTTTGAATTTATATCGTGTAGTGTTTTATCTATTGTTTTCTGGAATGTTGCCGGCATATCTGTTAACCCGTAAAACCCGTTAATAAATCTATATGTGCCGGTAGCTTTTCCTCCTAGAATATTGAAATTACAGTGTTTCTTGATATTTTCGTCTAATGGTATTTGGCTGTAGGCGTATTTTAGATCGATTTTCGAGAAAAAGTATTTTCCTTGTTTGTTTTTTCTTTCGGAAATGTACACTGCTACCAAATCCATTAGGTGGTCAATACTTTGCATCTGGTATTTGTTTTTGTGTATGGCATCGTTCAATTTTTTGGAGTCTAGTGCTATTTTGACTGATTTGTCTTTTTTGACCGTTATTACCACTGGGCTTATGAATAGTTCGTCTGAACACTTTTCTAGTTTAATGATTTGCTTGTCGTCTATTATTTTTTTGAGCTCATTTTCGACTTTTTCGAGTAGATGCAACGGGACTCGTCTACCTTTGTGTTGTGAAGGAGTATATGCCGATTTAAAGATTGATTTCGCAATGTGGTTTTTTGAACGACCTAGGCGAGTACATAGATGTGGGTATTTTTGGAATACCCATTTTATTATTTTTTTCTCCGTTTGGAGATTGGATATGAAGTTAATGGGCTTACCGGTGTTTTTTGAAGCATTGAGTGTTATCCCCAACTTTGACAGTAGTTCTCTGCCCATTATATTGTTTGTTTTGTTTTTAACGATGAGGACTTTGCAGCTCTTTGCTGTCCATGATCCTGACTGTATGTCGATGATGAGCACTCCTTCAATTTCAATGTTGTTGTTGTTGAAGCATTTGTAGATTGTGTTTTCTGTAAACTTTTCTATTCGTATGTTTTGGATCTCCTTTTGGAGTTTTTGTGCGAACTCTTGATTTATGAATGATCGGGGCGAACCGGTGTCTGCTAGCCACTGTAGTTTGTGTGACTGGGTTGTTGTTTCTACCCAAAATTCTCCGTTGGATTCTTTGTTGATGAAGTTGTTTTTCTGTGGGGAGAACTGTGTTGGGCGTATTATGTTTATATTTTTCCAGTCTTCGTGAAGTTCTTTAATGTATAGGGCCGCTTCCGCGTCTACGCTCTCTTCTAGTTGCTCGCTTTCTGTTTCTTCTTGATTTATATTTTTTATTCTTCTTGTTTGTGGTTGTTTATAGTTTTGTGCTGAGCTGGACTGAGGTGTGTTTTGGGGCCGTAGTTCTGGCATTTTTGCTGTACATAATGATGTGTAATGTCCTGCTTTTTTGCATATTTTGCATGTGGTTGATTTCGCGGGGCATGTCTGTAGATGGCTAGAGGGAATGTTTCTCCGCATTTCCAGCATGGATTTTGTTTTTGTTGAGTGTTTTGATTGTATATTCTTTGTCTATTTGTGCGGACATACGAGACTGTGTTCCAGTTTGTATTGTTCGATCTTAGAATTTTTCGTTGATTTGCTAGTCCCCTTTCTCTATTCACGGCATAGTTTAGTGCCTGTTGGGGGTTTCGTGTTTCTGATAGGAGTTCCATTTGTATGTTTGAACTTCTCATATTCGAAATGAATATGTGTTTTATCAGGTCTTCTTCGAGGTGTTCGAATTTGCAATGTGCCCCTTGTTCTCGAAGTCGGCTGTAGAAGGTCTCGAAGGATTCATTGGGCTGTTGCATTGTCTTAAAGCATTGGAACCTGTCGAATGTTCTGTTTCGTGGCCGGGTAAATGTTAGTGTTAGCTCGTGCACTAGTTCGTTGGTGGAGCACCTCTCTATTTTGGAGTGCGGATTTCTTTGGTGGAATGTTCTTGTTCCTTCCACTCCTAGGGAGAGGTATATGAGGCTTTTGACATTTAGGTCTGTCTCATCCCATGGGAGTTTGTCTATCATTGGGCCGTTTTGTTCTAATTTTTTACACTCATTTTCCCAGTCCACTTTTCTGCGTTCATTTCTCTGATCTCTTTGTCTCTCTTCGTCTTCTGTTTCCCCGTCGAATGGTTCTTCGTATGTCGGGATTGTGGGATAGGGTAGTTCTGTTCTTGCTGGCTTTAGTTTCAGGAGTTTGTCAACCTGTAGGTTGTCCCTCGCCATTATTGCCATTTTGAGTGTCCCGAACCACGTGTTCCATTCTGTAGGTGGGTTTGCCCCTGTATCCCAGAATGGTGGTACTCCTAGAGGAGTTTTAACAGATGACTGCGCCATGTGATCCCGCGCTTGTTGCTGTCCTTGTTCTGCTCCGAAAGGAGGGTATTCTGTATCTGATACTTTAGTATCTGTGGGTAGATATGATCTATCTAATATGACAGTGGATTGTAGATGTTGATCACTTAGGATCTGTGTGTAAGTATGTTCCACTGTTGAATGTGAACTTATAATTTTGAAAAGAATTAAGTTCAAGAATTTATTCTTGGCCACGAACCGACTGTATCTTTCCGGCGTTATTTTCGTCTGCACATAACACAAGTGTGAAAGCGCGGTCTAGCTTGGTTACCTGCTAAGTGACAGGCGATAAAGTGAACAACTAACAACTCGCAACACATATCTCCTATTGGAGATTTACATATGTACAAAAGAGATTAGTTATATAGCATAAGAGTTTATAAATAAATATACTAGTACTTGTAAGCTTGGTTACATTCATTGAGTTTTTAGGGGTTCCAGTTGGAGCCGGTATCTCACTAATAGTAATAATAATAATAATACTAATAATAATAATAATAATAATAATAATAATAATAATAATAATGATAATAATAATAATAATAATAATAATAATAATAAAAATAATAATAATAATAATAATAATTATAATAATAATAATAATAATAATAATAATAATAATAATAATAATAATAAAAATAATAATAATAATAATAATAATTATAATAATAATAATAATAATAATAATAATAATAATAATAATAATAATAATAATGATAATAATAATAATAATAATAATAATAATAATAATAATAATAATAATAATAATAATTATAATAATAATAATAATAATAATAATAATAATAATGATAATAATAATAATAATAATAATAACAATAATAATAATAATAATAAAAATAATAATAATAATAATAATAATAATTATAATAATAATAATAATAATAATAATAATAATAATAATAATAATAATAATAATAATAATAATAATAATAATAATAATAATAATAATAATACTAATAATAATAATAATAATAATAATAATAATAATAATAATAATTATAATAATAATAATAATAATAATAATAATAATAATAATAATATTAATAGTAAGAACTCTTATAAGTCCACTGGACGATGTTTCGCCGGGAAAAAACGTAACAATAGCGGTGACTAGTGCTGTAAAAAATTTCGTTGCAAATATTGTAAAGATTTTCAGCGCTGAAAAGGTTTATTGCGGAAACTTTTGTAAGAATTGCAACTCTAAGCGGTGGAAATTACATATCACCGCATAAAACCTTTAAAAAGTGAGTCATACAAAAATTTTGAAGCAGTAATAATTAAGAGTTGATCATTTTTAGCTGTACTGTACAAACTATTATACTCGGCATTAAATAAAAAAAATCGTTCAATGTTGAGGGCGAATAAATGGGTTCCAAAATTGTTCCTCAATTTTCATTATAATCATTGTAGAGCAGACATCAAATTGCGACTGAATACCCGGGTAAGGATTTTTGTTAAATCTGTGAGAAAGAGCTGAGTTGTAGAACGCATAAGAATAAACTCAATAGAAGTTATAACCAGATAATGTAAGTTAGAGAATTTAGGTCAAGTTAGACAAGTTAATAAAGTGTTTGAAATAAAGGTTATTCTTTCGTAAAGGGTTATTGTTTCGAAGGCGCCAGAGAGGGGAGTTGAGTGATATATCTTAAGCAAACAAATTGATGAACAAAAGCATATTGAGCTGTCGATATATTTCATTTACTTAGCAAAATTGTGTCTGTTCATCAGGCCAAAGTCGAAATGAGTGATTTAGGTTTAGATGAAAACTAGAGAGCGAACATTTGAAGAGAACTAGATAGTTTGAACAGAATTGGAATTTCAAATTGAACCAAATTAAAGCGTGATTTCAAATTTACGAAATAATTGACAACTCCAAACTTGGTATACTCAACTCTTTAAGTTATAATCGTCATTGGAATCTGAAATTTTGTGGAGATGTTGCCCTGATGATTGTCCATACATAATAGGGATGCGCGGCCGGTTATACTTTTTTGATCTGAGTTAATTTATTAGAGTTTTGTTGACTTAAAGTAAATAAAAAGGCAATTTATCAGTTTTCCAAATACCCTACCGATAAAAAGTTGTCCGACCCCCCCCCCCCCCGAGATGGGAAGGAGTTATTGGTTGATAACTGGTTATTGATGGGGAGGTACACCTAGTGGTCCTCTATTGCGAGAATAATTTTCAGGCGAATCCGACCACCCACTCTCCAGCTATTAACACCGGAAGTAGTGTGATTTGAAGGTTCTTAGGTATATTACTGTGAAATATGAATGTTTGAGTCAGAAATAAGGCGATTAATCAGTTGTAATGTCCTGCACGTATGAATTAATGTTTTTGCATGATCTTGGGAAGGGTTTAGGATGTAAAATGGAAATTTTTGAGTATATTGGTAATTATCACATGATTGTAGTTAGCACCTAAAATGAAATAGTATTTTTTCGAAAAGTTGAAGTCGGATTGACCTGAAAATTGGGGGATAGACTAATTTGGGTACGAGGAATCCGATTTTGAGTTCGGACTTGACCCCAGACCAAACTGCACGGAACTAGCGCACGCCCGTGCTGCGGAACGTAAAATCTTATTTGCTCGTGGAGTATTGGTAGCAGCCTTATGATTTTTGGAGGGTTAGTGTAACTTTTCAAGGGCTTTCGATTGTTGATATTTTCAATCCCAGATTCCGACCGGAAGTCGGTGCTTCGGGACAACCCGAGTGCCGAAAACCGGGAATTGGCCTTTTTGAGCGGCCGAATGACTTTGAAATTGTTTTAATATGATAACCTGAGACAGTTAGTGACAAAAAATAACCACCCCGGTCAATTTTGACGAACTCGCATTTTTCGGGTTTCGGCACCCACGACTCGTTGAAAATATTTAAATTGCAAACGACTGGCGACGGCTGATCCGTTGGTCATGAAATTTGGCAGGCAAATTGGTGGCACCCTATAGTTACTAGAAATTTTACCCGAAGACGTTTTGACCACTACTTCGCAAGTTATTAAGTTTGGAATTTTGGGGTCATCTGGGAGGTCAATGAAAAATGTGCGCGGTCGTTGCTCGTGTTCTGGTGGGAGTTAGGCCATGAAATTTTGTGAGTAGGTGCGGCTATGAGAGAACTTTCCTTGACAATAATTGGTTGAATTAATTTGACCCTTCATTTTGGACGAATGACCCCTGATTGACCCTTATAGGTCAAATTGTGGGCTTTTAGGAATATTAGACGTTTCGGCAGGTTTTTAACTGGGGAATTGCATGAAATATTGAGAAAGCTCAGAATGGCAGTTGCTCTTAGCTTTTGGGTTGAGTTTAGTTATTTTTTCATTACTTGATTTTTGACAGTGATTGATTGCAGCTAGTTAATTTGATAGCGGAAATAGAGGTTTAAGAACTTTTCAGAGTAACGTTCAATGCAATGTTTACTAAGCAAACATTAATTGACATGTCAATTGCATATATGAGATAAAGTGGAGTGGATTTGTTTACATAAGAGTCCAAAGGTTGTGTACTTAAGATAAGGAGAATGTTCAACAATGGTTGGTAGCAGTTGAATGACAGAGCATAATTTGATATTAGTTGTTTGCATAGCCACAGAATGTGACAATTTCAAGTGTAAGTTGCATTGTTTACTTAAGAGATTAAAGTTTGTTTGCTTAAGATAAGAGCGTATTGGTTGAGTATAAATTGAAGTGACACAGGGCAGAGAGAGAGAGAGAGAGAGAGAGAGAGAGAGGCAGACTTTGGAGATTCTGGGAGAACTTCAGAAGTTTGGATTCGCACAAGTGAAAAAAAAAGTAGTTGGTTTAGTGGGACTAAACTATAGAAGGTAGTGTAAAAAGCAGGGAAGAGACTGAGAGTGAGATTGAACTCTGGAGTTTTGTAATTGCAATACCAGTTGGGATACTGTGAGCGTTTTTGATATAGTCATTTGGGAAGTGAACCACGGATATCGTTATTATTATTTTAATTACTATTATAAATTGTCTTTGAGTTTGTCCTTTCCATTGATGTGCAAGTAATTGTCTTACATTCGTTATCAATATAACTAGAATTGATATTACTAGCCCATTGTGAATTAACTTATTTCAAGGCAATCTAATTTGCAACAACTTACAAGAGTGGAAGAGGGGAAATCGCAGAGTGACAAATTAACGCTTTCTTCACCAATTCAAAACCTTTAGTTTATTTTATTTGATCGATTTTCTGGGCGACAGAGTCCCCTCACTGTTGAGCCTAGCAGAAATTCAGAAGAAGACAGTGGCGCTCCTGTGTGGGCTTCCTTTCTTTGTTACTTTTTGATGTGGATTATTTTATGATTATTTGGAGAGCGTGTGATATTTTTCGTCGGAGAAACTGCTGAGAGCGCAACAAAATTTGACTTACATTCTAAATTTGGGTTACCAAGAGTTTAATTATGTTTGGTTATCAATTGGTGAAGCGTTTTCCTTCACCAGGCTACAAAGTTTGGGAAGATTGGCGTGAACATTATTTGAGCACTGGCATAAAACTGAGATGGACGGATGAAGAGATGATGAAATGGTTGCCTACAAAATTGTGTGGGTGGGCCTTGAATGCAGTAAGTGATTTACCAAGAGGTTATTGGCGGTCGACTCCAGGGAAGCAAGCATCGACACTGACAGAGACGTTGTATCAGTTTGATATACGTTTGTCCGACAATCCACTTTTTTATGAGCAAAGCTACAATTTGTTTGTTAGAGGGAAAACGGGAAGTAGGGCAGAATTAATTGGAACCAGTGACACTATGGATCAGAGAACGGGACAGCAGTATGCTCAAAGGCAAGTGATTGATACAAGTAGAAGCGTTGACAGTTCTTTAATTGATGAATTTCGGCAACCCGGCAAAAGTTCTGAAGGGTTTGGCATTGGGTCCAGCTGTGGTGTCTCAAGAAAAGAAGCCTTCGGTGAAAATCTCCTTGGAGAAGTGGAAGATACTAGAGTTGCTGAAAATGGTAGTGGAATAAGAATTCCAGATTGCGGCGATGAAGTGCAAAATGGAACTGAGGCGGAGTTCACGGAGGAAGTTTGTGCTCAAATAAATCAGGAAATTTATAAAGCAGAGCTAAGCCAATATGAAAACAGTGGCATCAGAGAACTTCTGACAGAAGAAAAAGTCATTGAGCGGAGTGTTGAGTCTTGTGGACCAGATGAGCATCATGCTTTGGAAAAAGATTATGTACTGTTAGCAGAGTCTGAGGAGCTAAGCGATGAAGAATCGGATGATGACTCCTGGTTCGAAGATATTTCGGATACAGATTTTTCGGATACAGAGGAACGTGATGTCAACGAAGCGAGGAGCGAGACAAGTTTTGCTGGGAGTTTAAACTCAGTAGCATGCGACAATGTAACTCCATTAGCGATCAATTTTGGCGGTGGTGTCAAAGCTAGCAGAGACGATATGTTGGGAGCCTGGGCCTTGATGAAGTTAAAGGCACGAAGTGTGGACCAGAAGTTTTGCAATGCACCACACGTGGCTGACGAAACAACTGAGATGTGTACAACTGAGGGCACTGTGGACACTTTGGAGAATTGGACAAGTTCTGAAAGAACTGATGGGCAGTTGGTATGTGAAACACAGAAGGTTCAAAACGATAAGGCAGCAGGTGACCGGAGTGATTCCGTACAGTTGAGAAAGGAACTGGAGGAATGGGTGCAATCGCAATTGAATGAAAGTGAGCTTAATGGTAGTGTTGCGGTCGAAACAACGGATGAGCATCAAGGGGACAGTGCTGGAGTTGACAGAACTAGGAAATACTATCAGAAGTCAATGGCTAAAGTGTTGCACAGTTGGGTTCTTGATGATCAACAGCCTAGGAGGGAGGAATCTTGCGGGTTTTCGTTGGAAGTTGAGCAGAAAGTGGATAGAAGGATTGCATCGCGATTTCCAGAGATTGCAAGGCTGTTGCTGGAAAACCGAGCCTTGAGCTGGAAGGAGAGGTGGAGCCGTTTGGAAGCATCAGGACAGCAGTCGTGGCAGGACTACAGAAGGAATGTCAACAACAGTGGAAGAAGAGGTGGACATCTATTCAAACATCACAGGAAGAAGGCTTTCATGTACAGATGCACGAGTGTATGATGAGAGGGACGTTGACAGCTGAGTTATTCAAGCCTTTTTATCAATTTTTTGCCTACATTGTTTTAATTCGGTTTATTAGGACAATTTGATAAAGCACTACAGCCCAAGGGAATCACTTTGGTAGATCTATTTTTAGATTTGTTTTACTTCATTGATTCAAGGGTTCCCAGGGAGGATGTTTGTCTGAGGTTATAGCGTTTGATCAAGAGTCAATGTTGTTGAATTAGGTAAAGTATGTTAAAAATTGAAAATGCGAGAGTGTTTTCAAATCTGATTTAATCAACCGCTATTGAAATTTTGGTGCAGTTAATTTGTATTAACGCGGAGATAGACATAGGTGGTTCACTTCCTTAGGTGTATAATTACTAAAGTACGTAGGAGTAAGTTAATCGGGTCACAGGATAAGGCTTTGCAATTATTCGGGAGAATAATAATCTAGGAGGGAGGAGTGTAGAACGCATAAGAATAAACTCAATAGAAATTATAACCAGATATTGTAAGTTAGAGAATTTAGGTCAAGTTAGACAAGTTAATAAAGTGTTTGAAATAAGCATTCTTTTGTAAAGGGTTATTGTTTCGAATGCGCCAGAGAGGGGAGTTGAGTGATATATCTTAAACAAACAAATTGATGAACAAAAGCATATTGAGCTGTTTACAAATAATTGACAACACCAAACTTGGTATACTCAACTCTTTAAGTTATAATCGTCATTGGAATCTGAAATTTTGTGGAGATGTTGCCCTGATGATTGTCCATACATAATAGGGATGCGCGGTCGGTTATACTTTTTTGATCTGAGTTAATTTATAAGAGTTTTGTTGACTTAAAGTAAATAAAAAGGCAATTTGTCAGTTTTCCAAATACCCTACCGATAAAAAGTTGTCCGACCCCCCCCCCCCCCGAGATGGGAAGGAGTTTTTGATTGATAACTGGTTAATGATGGGGAGGTACACCTAGTGGTCCTCTATTGCGAGAATAATTTTCAGGCGAATCCGACCACCCACTCTCCAGCTATTAACACCGGAATTAGTGTGATATGAAGGTTCTTAGGTATATTACTGTGAAATATGAATGTTTGAGTCAGAAATAAGGCGATTAATCAGTTGTAATGTCCTGCACGTATGAATTAATGTTTTTGCATGATCTTGGGAAGGGTATAGGATGTAAAATGGCAATTTTT
Organism: Convolutriloba macropyga; assembly: GCF_964194025.1. Classification (NCBI taxonomy): domain Eukaryota; kingdom Metazoa; phylum Xenacoelomorpha; order Acoela; family Convolutidae; genus Convolutriloba; species Convolutriloba macropyga. The sequence continues at coordinate 34,626 of NW_027453397.1, read as the reverse complement.
GAGTATATTGGTAATTATCACAGGATTGTAGTTAGCACCTAAAATGAAATAGTATTTTTTCAAAAAGTTGAAGTCGGATTGACCTGAAAATTGGGGGATAGACTAATTTGGGTACGAGGAATCCGATTTTGAGTTCGGACTTGACCCCAGACCAAACTGCATTGAACTAGCGCACGCTGGCGCTGATGAACGTAAAATTTGAATTGCTCGTTGAGTATTGGTAGCAGCCTTATGATTTTTGAAGGGTTAGTGTAACTTTTCAAGGGCTGTCGATTGGTGATATTTTCAATCCCAGATTCCGACCGGAAGTCGGTGCTTCGGGACAACCCGAGTGCCGAAAACCGGAAATTGGCCTTTTTGAGCGGCCGAATGACTTTGAAATAGTTTTAATATGATAACCTGAGACAGTTAGTGACAAAAAATAACCGCCACGGTCAATTTTGACGAACTCGGATTTTTCGGGTTTCGGCACCCACGACTCGTTGAAAATATTTAAATTGCAAACGACTCGCGACGGCTGATCCGTTGGTCATGAAATTAGGCAGGCAAATTGGTGGCACCCTATAGTTACTAGAAATTTTACCCGAAGACGTTTTGACCACTACTTCGCAAGTTATTAAGTTTGGAATTTTGAGGTCATCTGGGAGGTCGATGAAAAATGTGCGCGGTCGTTGCTCGTGTTCTGGTGGGAGTTAGGCCATGAAATTTTGTGAGTAGGTACGGCTATGAGAGAACTTTCCTTGACAATAATTGGTTTAATTAATTTGACCCTTCATTTTGGACGAATGACCCCTGATTGACCCTTATAGGTCAAATTGTGGGCTTTTAGGAATATTAGACGTTTCGGCAGGTTTTTAACTGGGGAATTGCATGAAATGTTGAGAAAGCTCAGAATGGCAGTTGCTCTTAGCTTTTGGGTTGAGTTTAGTTATTTATTCATTTTTTGATTTTTGACAGTGATTGATTGCAGCTAGTTAATTTGATAGCGGAAATAGAGGTTTAAGAACTTTTCAGAGTAACGTTCAATGTTTACTAAGCAAACATTAATTGACATGTCAAGTGCATATATGAGATAAAGTGGAGTGGATTTGTTTACATAAGAGTCCAAAGGTTGTGTACTTAAGATAAGGAGAATGTTCAACAATGGTTGATAGCAGTTGAATGACAGGGCATAATTTGATATTGGTTGTTTGCATAGCCACAGAATGTGACAATTTCAAGTGTAAGTTGCATTGTTTACTTAAGAGATTAAAGTTTGTTTGCTTAAGATAAGAGCGTATTGGTTGAGTATAAATTGAAGTGACACAGGGCAGAGAGAGAGAGAGAGAGAGAGAGAGAGAGAGAGAGGCAGACTTTGGAGATTCTGGGAGAACTTCAGAAGTTTGGATTCGCACAAGTGAAAAAAAAGTAGTTGGTTTAGTGGGACTAAACTATAGAAGATAGTGTAAAAAGCAGGGAAGAGACTGAGAGTGAGATTGAACTCTGGAGTTTTGTAATTGCAATACCAGTTGGGATACTGTGAGCGTTTTTGATATAGTCATTTGGGAAGTGAACCACGGATATCGTTATTATTATTTTAATTACTATTATAAATTGTCTTTGAGTTTGTCCTTTCCATTGATGTGCAAGTAATTGTCTTACATTCGTTATCAATATAACTAGAATTGATATTACTAGCCCATTGTGAATTAACTTATTTCAAGGCAATCTAATTTGCAACAACTTACAAGAGTGGAAGAGGGGAAATCGCAGAGTGACAAATTAACGCTTTCTTCACCAATTCAAAACCTTTGGTTTATTTTATTTGATCGATCTTCTGGGCGACAGAGTCCCCTCACTGTTGAGCCTAGCAGAAATTCAGAAGACGACATGAGTAGAGTCTCACTTTTTATTACATTATGCGGTAAAGGCAGACCTGAAACAACTTTGGCCAATTTTGCCCTTGCGCAATTCGGTTACGTTCAATTGCGGATTATAGGGTATTGCGGATTATTAATTTAGCCTTCCTAATTTCTGATTTTAAAAGCAGAATCCAGTTTAAAAAGTATGGTAACTGAACACCACTATGTGACTAATCACAATCCGCGATGTTTGTATTTAAACTTCAAAATGAGGGTAAATAAAATCAACAATGCGTGTAAATAAATTTTGCAATGAGCTACTAAATTCCATGGTTTTGTAACTAATTGAACTCTTGATTGCGTTATACTGAATATTTAATCGTAAAATCGCCAACATTGGTGATCACAGTTGAATCAAAATTCTGTGAAGTATCCCACTTTTTTAATTATTTCAAGCTGAGGGATTTTCCGGAAAAAACAGTTCAAATTAAGCTCAGGATCTTTTCCGTTTGTGCCCCCAGCTTAGTGGGTGCATATTATTTGCACCCCCTAGACGCACGCGCCATATTTTTACATGACGATTTACTATGTGATTAACGTGCTCTGTAACTGGGAGCGCATAACGTACTGGGGGGGGGGGGCACAAATGGAAAAGATCCTAAAAAAACTTAGCTAGATAAATGGGTTTTCAGCTTTTGTCTTCATTTTAATTTCATAGGCACTTTCTTTAAATTATTTTTGCATGCTTCAATTCGGAATTCAGCTACTAAAAAACCCAAAACTGATTTACATTCAAAGGCGTTATTCAGGCTGCGAATTTTGTAGCCCGATTTTTGCAATTCTTAAATATAGTGAATTTGCTGAATCCGGGTACCAATTTCCCTTGAAAATACCCTAGCTTTTGAATGTAACCCATTTCTGCAATTTTAATGTGAATCCTATGTATTATAGTTGCAAAACAAAATTAATTTGGAGGCTCGTTCATATTTGACCGGTAATTCCGGTTTTTCTTTTGAGGTGTACACACTAAATAAAGTTCAGGTAAATTTACCTGAAAAAATACCTTAACAGAGGTTTACCTTAACTTCGTTAAGGTAATTTTACCTGAACTTTTTTTAGTGTGTAATGTAGTTAAGCAAGTCCATTCATTTCAACCTTGTATGGCAATTTTAACATTCAGCAGTTTTCATCGTCCTGTCACAACAAATTGCTAAATTTTCGCGAAAAACTTGATTATGGCTGAAGGGTGGCCATTTGTGGTATTTTAAAATACGTTTATATTTAAGTACGATCTCAGTTTTAACTAATTATAAAATAACTATACAATTATGTGAAGTTATCAGAATATTACACTTTGAATATTCTTTTCTCATTTTTTGCTTTGTTTCAACTGGGTAAACCAACTAGGCTGCCTTGCTCCTAACTCAGGAAATTCAGGAAAATTGGTTCTCATGGTTATAATTTTGAACCAAGCAATCTAAATTAAGCTTACCGTATAAATGTTGAAACACTTCTGAGAAAACAACATTTTTAAGCTAGAGTATTAGCCACAAATTGTTATATAAGTTGTCAAATTTTGTTAAATTAAGATACTATATTCACAAAAAGAAAGAGTATTCACTCTTTTACGATTTTGAGTTATCTACTTTTAGTATATATTTTTTGTTTGATGATGCCTCAATTATTCCCCTTTTACCTCGGGAGAATATGATTATATGTATTATTTATGTGCATAGGATTTTATATTGTGAAATCATAACTGTCAAAAATTCTATACCAACCACTCATTAATCACAAAAATTATTACGATAACAAGCATTTAATTTCTTTGCTCAATCAAAAAAAACAAAAATACGTTCATTCGCAAATGAAACAGTTAAAAATTGGTTCCTGAAATCTACGACAACCTTTCAAACGCGGTTTTTGTTTTTGTTGATTTTAAATACATGCTTCAAATTTACACTCGTACATCAAAAATGGGTGTCAAATTTTAGCATAAAATGGGTGTCTATCGCAGATGTTCGCAAAAGGTAAAACGTCTAGAAGATTTGTAGCCAATGCTTTGTTTTTTCCCTTGAACATCATTCTAACAACAGCACAAGACTGTCATTGTTTAGCAACGCATTACGAAACTTGAAATGACTTCAACTTTTATATTTCGTCATTATTTTCTGAAAAAACTCTACTTCTGTTTAACTGCTCTTAGACGAAGTTTGCAGCAATTATATTAGTGCTGTCGGTCTTTTTTATGGCTAGACCAATTTTCCGTCTCACTATTTTCACTTTTCGTTCTCAAAAACGGAATGAACAGGTAGCGCCCAGCGGGCATTAAGTGCTCTTAAAGCCTTTCAGCTGACTAGTCTTCAAGTATGCAATTCAGAGAAACTGTTTTGGAGACTTATACTTGTGGTGCGAAGGGCGGTTCTTAGAGATTGATCCCCCCTCTGTTGCCCCCCTGTTGCCACCCCGTCAGCCCCCTCCCCCCCCCGGTGCAACCCCGCTGCGCTCACTTACGCCTCTTCAATTAGGCTAAAGCTAGCCTCACTAAACCGTGCCTAGCTACTGACGAAGCCAATCGCAAGCCGGTCGTTTGAGAGCAATTCGCCCTACGTTAGTCGGTTGTGTTTTGTTTTCTCAAAACAAAAAACAGGTTTGATCTTGCCTACCTGCTTGTTGGAATTATCTAGCACACTCATCAACAAGATATTTTTATGGCCTGATTTTGGTATATGCAGTACCAGATTTCAAATTGCGTGTTCGTCTTCCAAGAAAACCCGGGGTGAATGTCCTCCCTAAACATCCCCTATTTTGTTTTAAGATTGAGAGAATATTTGTTTTAAGGGGTAAAGTGATGTAAGAGTTGGTTTAAAAATATCGCTAGTGAGGTTAAATCATTTAAGAGTGGGCTGCAATGTCAAGAATCTTGAGATATTGAAATCCCCATTTATCATTTTCTTGATCAAAAACACCCCCCCCCCCCACTCCGGGAGCTCCAAAATATTTTTTCTTAATAAGTGGCAATAGATTGGGGCTGCCAAAGAAGACATAATGATTTAGTAATGCATTATTGGGGGAAATCTTAATCCTCCAAAAGGGGTGAAAAGATGGGTGAAATTACAGAGGCTCTGGGTTCGAGACTGAGTTGTTGAATATGGTCGTAAAACGATGTAACATTCGGACTTCAAAGGTGTACAATTAGATCATTTTTTAAGAACTCCAATCGCAGCTCCGCACATCATTTAACCCACCCTGGAAGCCCTCTGACGCCCAAAGAGACGTAAGAGTTTTCAGCTTTAATTTCCTAACAATTCCTCATATTGCAGCTCCCCTCTTACAGAGTGGAAAATTTCAAATCTGGAGGTTATGTGACTCTCATGAAGTCAATATGAAATTCTGAATTAAATTGCGAACCAATGCTGGGTTCTCGACTTACGCCAGAGTTTCTCTGTAATTTCATCACATTCATTTAACGGATCTTTTCCGTTTGTGCCCCCTCCCAGGTACGTTAAGCAACCTCCAGTTACAGGTCAAGTGCCACTACATGGTATCATTATGTGAAAATATAGCACGTGCGTCTGAGGGGTGCAGATAAAATGCACCCATTAAGCTGGGGGCACAATTGGAAAAGATCCCATTTAACATATACTTGAAACACAAATTTTGCAAGTATTGAAAACTGAAACTGTGAAACTCTAGAACTATAGAAATTGACAGTGCCAAGACTCGGTGCCTTCAATTTTGGACGAATCTGTTTCAAGCAATAGTTACGTGACTCTGCTTGAAGTCACTGAGAACTTCTGGCGTATAACGAGAACCTAGGAGCGATTCTAGATATTAAATGACAATTTCCAAATGACTTCCGCAGAGTCACTTAACCATGCTTGAAACACGTAACACGCACGTTTTAAAATGATGAAAGTCAACGAAATTCAACTTCTGGCTAAGTAGGAACTTCTTGCATTTTAATTTCTGGCACTGCAGACTTTTGGAGTTTTAAATTGTGCACCTGAGTTTTATCAAACCCTGTGAATGTACCTCAGCTTTTTAATTGTGGGTTCATTTAGGTTATACAGATTGGGTTTGAATACAGTCTGCAAATCTACAACAACACATTTCCAGGAAAAGATCCGAATGACTGTCCAGCAGGGATGTCAGAGACATCGTAAGTTTTAAATTTTTTTTTTAAAAAAATTCAATCCACCCCAAAAAAAATTATTAACCGAAACTTTGAAATTTAATTGAATGAAACTACTTGGTTGAGAGATTTATGATTTTTGATGATTATGAAATCGGCTTTTGGAGTCACTTAGCTCAGATCATCTTGCGAAACAATTCAATTGATTGTGATATCAATATAGAAGCAGATGGACCCACACAATGGGGTAGTTTTCAATTTCATCCCCAAAATCGACGCAATTTGGGTTTTTTATGGGTGACATTGTTGCTCAACTCAGATTGAATGATTTTCGTTTGAAAATAAATTTAACACTAGCTTGATTTTCAATATATTGTGGGAAATAGTGCAATAAACAATAAAATTTATTTTCGCATTAAGTTTGCAGGCCTTATAAATTTCAGTGTAAGTGTTTAACATCGCAAATGAAAAAAAGTCAAATTTTTATCCAGTAAAGTAAAACTATCAAATTGTGAACAAATATAGCTTGATAGCGATTTCAAAAGTTTACAGCGTAAATTCTGATTATATTTTTTTAATGTTTGCCCTTAAATTCTGGCAGTACTAAATTGAGAGAGGACCACTTCTCAAACAAGATGTAATGTTTAAAAGCATTACCAAAACAGAATTGCCAGCAACATTAACAACAAATGTAGTTGGTATCAATTATTTAACCTAATAATTTTTGGTTTCCAGAACGAACTAGACTAAATCGGTGACTGATCTCAAACTTAGACTAAGACTTCCCATAAAAGATAAAACTGTATTTAAAACGGTCTTTTTTTGCAGTCTTACTCGTTGACAATATGATGTAGCCTTATCATATTGTCGAATTTAATGCTTTTTACGGAAAACTATATTGATCGAGTGCATTATATTTTACTGATAAAATTTTTTTGCACCTAAAACCAAAACTTAATAAAAAATTTATTCTGGGACAAAATTTCCCGTTTAAGAAGCGTAGTCGGTCGATGTTAGCTCACAAAATTTTTCTTCCTTTCAATTATTATTACCCACACTTCTATCAAAAAGCCCTTCTTCTTCGCCAAAAATAGCCCCCCCCCCCCAAATTATTGTGTTTTAATGATTAGAAGCGGGTCCGCTTTTAGTTTTTAACTGCTCTTGAACGAAGTTCATAGCAATTATTGTACACGTGTGTGTCTTTTTTATACCAAATTTCCGCTAGACAATTTTGATTTTTCGAGTGACTTTTACAGCCTTCACCTTTTGCGTTTCGCGTGATCAAAAATTCTCTCTCAATCACAATTTCAAGCAGCTGAACTCAATTGGCGCGGCAATTTAATACTAAAAGCCAAATGAAAAGTGCGCCCAAACTGGTGCCATTTTTACTTTAAATTTTAATAGTGGTATGTGTTAACCTCTAATGTGGTTATTTGAAGCCCACTATTGAACTTCTTAGTCCCATTTGAGCTGGAAACCAATCAAACTCGGTACAAAAAAGGACGGAACCACGAAAGTGAAAATGTTGACAATCTGATAACTTTAATCCAAAACGTTATCTCTTCTTCAATATTCCAATATTTTTTTCATAAAGTTACTCTAGAAACTAAAAACTCGAGAAACAATATATAAATTTGATTTTTTTTACAATAGTTAATTTTCCATATAATTTTTTACCGGTTTGTTGTTTATCAAATTTATAATCATCCAATGTCATGCTTCACGATATTGCTCTATTTTCAAGATATCCATGAAACTCTTTTAATCGGTTTGTGTGGTAAAAAAAACTTTAATGATCTATTTCTGAATGCTGTAAACTAAAAAACAAAATAGCATCAATGACATTGATAAACGTTTTTATCTTAAAACAATTTGTTTCTTTTAATTTGCATATAAAGCGTCATATTGTGAACAAACAAAATGATTATTTTACAATTTGTTTCCAGCATCAACTTTTGTATTATACTTCACAAACACGGCCAGAAGGACGCAAGGTAATAACCGCTAATTTAAAAACAGATACCCTTTTTTAAAAAGAATACTACGACCAAAAATAACTCTGAGTTGAAATCATACTTATATTTTCAACTCAAGTTGCGGAAACCAAGGTCTGTTAAAGAAAAATCAAAATTATAATTAGAGTCTCATCTGTTTAATCTCCATAAGAGTTTACAGGCTCAATTAAGATTTATTTTACAAAAATGGACCGAAATCTTATTTTCCTTATTAAGGTTTCTCATTTATGATCATTATATTATCAAACGATTCTAAAAAAATTCTTGCTGAAGAGAATTAAAATTCTGTCACGCTATCGTTGAATTTGGAAGTAGAAAATTTTCTGACTCGTTTTTAATTTGTCACAACTACAAAGAATAACCATTTTTTAAGAAAAGTACAGCATGATAGACCCTTTATTGCAATTCAGAAATGACCTGACTATCAAACCTGTGATAGTCATTAAAATATAGTGCCAAACCATCCAAGAAGAAAGATTTTCTCAGCAAAAGATGTGGTCTGCCAATAATCAGAATCGAGATATTCTTTTCAAGTACCTGTTGAATCTGATCATTAAAACATATCAACTTTGCGGTAAATGTGAAAACGAAGTAACATAGAACAAAAAATTTACGAATTCTGCTCAAAAACGAAATACCTTCAAAAATTCAATGACAGTATCTTTCAATTTATATGTAACAACTCAGAAAAAAATCACGACATTCATGTAATATATTGATAAAAAATCAACAAACTGATACAGGATTCAAAAGTTTACTAACAATGAAAACAAACAAAATCTAGTTAGAAAACTATTAGTTATGAAGTGGTGCCATTATATGGAATGAATTATACTCAAATTGGAGATCGAACTGAAATTTTTATTTTTACGAATAGGAGACCAGAAAACAAACAAGCAACATAGAGTGAACAATTTAAGCTAAAACACAAATTTAAGGACAAATGGGTCCTGTCAATTTGAGGCTAAAAAACATCACAATTTAAAGTGCAACAATTATAGGATTACTCCAAAACACACATGGTCAAGGTGATGAAAACCAATAACTACCTACAGAAAATATTTCATGAACCCACTTGTGCTTCCTCAGAAGCTGAAAGAGGTTTTTTTGCAGTCAAACTGAATAACAAGAAAAAAAACGTTAAATAAACGGACAAATTTTAAAAATTTACCGATATTTTATCAAAACACCAATGTCAAAGTCATAAAAAAAGCCATAATTCTTAAATACTCAACAGATTCAATATTACTTCATTTTTTTGGTTTACTACTGTGAAGTTTACTTTCTAGTAGATTTCATCTTTAGTAGTGGAATTATCTTAACTAGTGTGAGGTAACTTGTTACTAGTGTGGAGTATCTTGTCGTAGCAATTTATTGTAAAGTAGAGCTTGATGAAGAAAAGAGAAAGACGTTTCACAGAAAGGCTGGTGGAATAAAAGTTTTGAGTAGGCTAAGTAGAAACCTGCCGGAGAACAAAAAAATTACATTACTCACTGAAATTGTAATAAGTCACGTTCATCATTGAGTTTTAATTTTGGTGGGGTTGCAAAAAACATCATTAATCACACCTTTATACAACCCATTGAATTTGGGAATTAACGATCAGTTTTGTACGATTAGTCCACAGATCTCGAACTAAAAAAAATGTGCCTTTTTCTCTTCTCTTAAATTATCGTTCTGCAATTTACTTTTTCGGTTACTTCAGCATACAACGATCTGATTAATCTTAACGCTAACTATTTTTCGCTCATTCTATCTATCGTCCAGCATGTAAAAAAGAGTTTTTCTATGATGAGAAAAAAGCAACATGGCAGGTCAAAGAAAGATACTTCTGGTATAAGAATGAATAAAAAAAATTTTAGCTGATTCTTTTGTTACACTAGCCATTCCAATCTATAATAGTCTGTTTTCTATTATCGTTTAGAAACAACATCAAGACCTTCTTTGGGAAAAAATGAAAAAAAAATTTCAAGAAATTTTTCAAGGACCTAAGAGTGTTTGATGTGCAAGATGTCATTGAAATAATTTGATTTTTTTTATTAGTCCAAACTCTTTAAATAACAAATTTAATGGGGTTTTTAAATTTTACATACTTAAATATTTTTAACTGTACATTGCCTCTTTACCGGTTGCATTTTTTCTTATGTGTAATAGAAGAAATTAACAATGTTTTTTTCTTATATTATTAGAAGGGCAAAAGCATTGATCAAGATAATTGGCAGGACAAAAACAACAGTAAATGCCTGAAAAACTCGAAAACCATCAAATACAATTTTTGATAACAAGTAAAGTTAAAGTGATGAAAACAATTAGCCTGCCAGTGAGGCATTCGAACAATTTCAACTAGGCCCCAGTAGAACACAAGTATCACGTTTTCTTAATTTTTGCGAACCAATCAAATCAGCAAAACAAGTTGAAGCACATGAAAAAATGTCCTCAAAAAGTAAAAAAAAAATTGTACAAGCCTCCACTTAAGAGCCTGTTTGGAAAACTTTTTTCTGCTCGCGTTAATTCTCTAACTTGACTAAAATTTGTGCGTTGGCAAAGCACAATCCAGCAGAGTGCCATAAATGTCCAATGAATGGAAGTTGAATCAAAGAATTAAATACTTTAGATTGCTTCAGTTGAATTTTTTCAAGGCCTCTATGGTTTTTACTTAGTGAAGATCTGTGCAAATATTTCAACTAACTTGGTTTTATTAGGTGTTCAGAAAGTTTTTACCGAAATTGAAAATATTATCTATATATCTCATAAAACATATATAAAAATGATAAACTTTCTATATAAACTGAATATGTCTCAAGGCCTCATCACTTCTATAAAAAAAACTCAATTTGTCTTAAGGCCTCAATACTTTATACTCATTGAAGATCTGTGGAAGTTTTTCAACTATCTTAGCTCTATTATGTATTTAGAAAATTTCCACCGAAAATTGAAACTATTATCTATATACCTCATAAAATAAAGCAGATAAAAAATATAAGAATATCAATGGATTACGGAGTGACTTTCACCCCACCTTAAAAAAAAATTTGCTGTGCGAGTGAAAATACTTTTGTTCAAAATTAGCTGTAAATTTGTGCAGTGGAGGTTTCCAAAAGCTGAGTGTCATAATCTAGAGAACTGCAAAAACCTGCATTGCTTTCATAAAACAGGCTCGAGCAATCTAGAACTTCCTTCTTCACCAAAGGAGGAAAGCGAGGAAGGGGTCGGACCCCTATCCCGCCCCCAGCTGAGTGGGCTTATAATCTAAATCCCCCGCACACATACAGACAGACACTCAAACACAACACACACACACAAACACACACACACACACACACACACACACACACACATACACACACAAACACACACACACACACACACACACACACACACACACACACACTTACACACACACTCATAAACACCCGAGTCGAGGTTTAGTCAAAAAATATTGTAAGTTTAGCGGTGAGTAGCGGTGAAAAAAAATTTCAATGCAAAGCGCCCGCATCTTTTAGCGTTGAATGCGGGAAAATTTTTTCACCACATAAAAGTTTTATTTCACCGCATTCATCGCATTGAGCGCAAATCTTACACTTTTTACTCAAATTCACCGCAAATCTTACATCTTTTAGCAATTTTTAGCGGTGACACCTCGACCCGGGCACACACACACACACTCAAAATTACCGTACATATTTCCATTTTATCCAATGTAAAATTTTACCAAAAATCCTCTCTTTTTTAGTGCTCAACGAGTGGGGTGCGGTCGTAGAAGTGCCTCAACAACAACAACAAAACACCACTGGTGGTGGAAGGTACAATCAAAAACAATTCCAATTCTAAATTAGGCAAATTATCAAAAAAATGGGAACTGACCTAACACTTTTTTTCGTAAGCCTACGTTCTGGAGAACATATCCAGAAACAAAAAAAAATTCTGTCGTAGATTAAACGGATCTATTCTGTTCCCCCCAGTTTAGTGAGCATAAATTTTTTGACCCCCCATGTGAACGTGCTATTTCCTTACACAGTAACGTGCTATATAACAACATAATTTGTAACTGGGGGTCATAAAAACACTGGGGGGGGAACAGAATAGATCCGATTAAACTTTCAGCAATTCGTGCAATTTTTCTAGCCTGATGACCAAAACATATCTTTGTGTTGAAAAAAAATTCTGCCTTTTTACAGTTTGTAAATGTCTTAAAGCAGTTTTTTCTTGGAAATTTGGCAATTTAGAAGCATAATTTTGTTGGCAACCTTTTGTCTTCAGTTTTGCCGAGTTCGATTCCATTGTTAATAACCGTCCTCATCTTCTAAGCTGGCTATTATAGCGGCCCTATTTTTTTTACAGTACAAAACATTTGGATTGTATTGGTGCGGTGTTTTTCTTAAGATTTTCAGCCTTTTTTCCGCCTTTTCACCTCAGTGAGAATTCAAATTAGAGTGGTGACTTCAGAAACGCTGAAGTAGTGATGGCAGCGAAAAGTCGAGGTTTGAAGCGTGATTTTTTCAAAGTGCCTTTAAAGTGGAGTGAGAAATTCGTGTTGGAACAAACTTTCAATTTCTCAGAGGGCTTTTTTTCCTTGTGCGTTAATTTGACTTCTGTTTTCAATTGAGTGCTGTTAATGTGATACACAAGGGTTCTAAATGCACCTACTTGTAATTGTTGTACTTTAACAACGGGTAGCAAATGCATGTCGTGACTTTAGTACTATTTGTTCGAATGAAATATCCGTGAAAATTTGAATTTTGCCCGTCTTTTTAGTTTGAATTTATTTTAGTTGATCTATGTAACCCCTATCAATGTAACAGTTTAAACTTAGTCGTTTTCAGGAACTTTTTCGTTCTCCAGAATTTTTGCGAAATTTTGAGTTGGGCGAGTATTTTTTGTGCTAACCAATTTAATTATTTCACTTCAAAGCCAATGCTTTCTGTGAAATTAACACTAATTGTCCCCAAGAAGCTTCATTGATGTTCGAGATTGGCTAGTTTATATTATTCACTTTGTTGTATCTTTGACGTATTCTCATCTATCATAGGTGTTATTTCTTACTAAGAGTTGTAATGTTAACGAAATAAACGTTTCAGTTCATTACTAGTGATCTCTATGTTTGATATGCTGTTGTTTTTTTTTACAAAAAACAGTGGACACTTGTGTTTTAGAAGTATTCGTTTTTTTTATTGATGTCCTATCACTTATTCTAATTACTGACACATGTCATTGGTTATGGGTTGGTAACGACGATTCAGTTAATTGAAGAAATATTTTAGTCCTTAGCTAACGTTTTCAGTGAGTTTTCACTATTTTTGTTCAAAACGTATCAGCGAGTTTTTGCAATTTCAAGAGAACCGACTTGTTTTTTGTTGTCTTATCAGTTAGTCAGTCGTCTTTTAAAGTTTTCCTTAATTGACAGTTTTCACCGGTTGCTGGTCATAATTAAGTTTATCTAATTAGTTGCAGGATTTCAGGGAGCTGTTTTTATGATTTTGACTCCTTCTTTTCAGAAAGTAAACGATGATTTTTTAGTCAAGCTTAATTTTGTTGTTTTTCTTGTCCGCTTATCGCTTAGTCTCATACACAAAAATTTTCATTGGCCTTCCGGTGCAAAGTTTTTTTGATCAAAATGTGGGCTGCATCTTATAACCAACGTTTTTGTTTATCGAGACACCGTTTCTTTACGAAAGGTTTAATTGAACTTATGAATATTGCCTTCATTCGTAGTTGTCTTGTTCGTTTTTGAGTCATTAAGACTGTTTCCAGCCACCAGAACTGACGAAAATTTTGTTGACTAATTAACTTGTTTGCTAAGCTATGATTAAGGATTTGGCATGATGTTATATGAGTGTTTTTTTACATTGACGCCAATGAAACTGAAAAATGTTTGGAATTTTACTTTATTCTTCAGTTTTTTTTTAACTCAATTTCTACTTTCCCTGTCATTGGTTCACAAAGCGTGTTTTATTGTGTACAAAAATCCAAGGATTTTTAAATTCAATATTTTCAAGAAAAGACTCACTTTTTATTTTTTCTTACAGAACTTTATTTTGGAGAAAATTTTTCCATTTTTTTAGTTTGTCGTTTGTTTTTGGGGCACATAGTGTTGTAGGTTTTATTGATTAAATTGGTTTGATTTTGCTGTAACTTTGCTAATTGTTACAGTCGGGTGTTTAAATGTTTCAATTCTGTGGATTGTAATTCGGGACTTGTCCAGCTATGTTGATTTATTCCACCGATTAAAAATTCGTTTCCTAACCTTTGCCAATTTTTCGACGCTTTCAATCAGAACCTTTTGACTTCTCTACAATTGTTTTATTTTCCGCTCTTTCTTCTCAACGTGTTTCTTAACAGCAGTTGTTCAGTAAGGCAATCTAAAATGAACGGAGTTTTGAAAAAGAAATCAAAAATAGAAACGGGATAACCCAATGAAGCACAATTTCAGATAACCGCTTCTTAAATTTTCTTTTTCTAAGTCTTAGATACCATCTCAAATGCTTATTATTATTGATACGGAGTTTTGAAATAAGATGACGCAGTTTTTAAAAAGAAGTCGAAAATAGAAACGAGATAACTAAATGAAACACAATTTTAGATAACGTTTCTTGAATTTTCTTTTTGAAAGTCCTAGTTACCATCTTTAATGCTTATTCTAATTATGCTTATTAATCTTATTGTGCTTATAATACTTTTTATGCTTAAAAGGTTTCTTCTTATTTGTAAGAATCAAGGGTTTCGAAATAACAAAAACCTTTTTTCTCTCATTAAGAGACAGGATTTGTACGTTTTTTTTTGTTTGTTTTTTAATTCAAATGGGATTATGGGAATCATCGGCGGCTATTTTACGGCAATCTGCCGGGTTTGTTCAAATCGAATAGAAAAAGAACTGTAATATGTTTCCGTAATTTTCTCTATATTCAACTACTTTGGTCCTATTTTGGCCATATCACGTGGCTCATTTACGTTTGAGGACCCTGTAATAAATGGCACACTTAAATTGTTTAAAACAAACAGAAAATAATTTGAATGCAGAATCTACAAAGAAATGGAAATGTTAAGAAAATTTAATTTTTATGCGCTAGTTACGTACCTGCTGCACATGTACGTAATAAAAATGAAGCATTTAGGATTATATAAAGAAACTCGCAGTCAGTACTCACGGTTTCTTTAAAAGACAGATTTTAACTGACATTATTTAGCTCGCGCGCACGCAAGCGCACACACACACACTTACATAAACACACGTTCAGAAATGGAAACAAAATCCAAAACAAGAAGACGCATGCACAACCTATTACTCCTAATTTCACAAAAACTTTCCGCAACTCATGCATGCATGAAAATGAACACATAAAAATAAGGACATAAACTATAGAAAAACTATTTGAGATATGGTCAAAAAGAAGACTAGAAACGATCCTTTAAGTGGTAAAAGTAAAAAGTCAATTCAACTACTTTAACAATATGAACTTTTGATCAAGAACATGTTGCATCAATTTATTTTTTTTGAATTGAGCCTCAGCCTAGCAAATTAAAGAAAAATTAGTACAACTCAAAATATCAAATGAAGTTTTTCAATCAAAGTTGGATATTTTTAATCAGATTTTCATTTTAGTTTGGTGAACGAAGGTCAAAAACTTTTCCTTCCTTTATTTTAGTGCTGGTAATTTTGTTTTATACTGAGTCATCTACACTTTTCACGAGCAAAGGCGTCAAAGAGATAATAAGAAGATACAGTGCCTAAAATTGTTGAAGCTTTTTTGGAACATTTTCTTCACAAAAACTCAATTTTTTTGAGTTCAAACTTCACAACACATCAAATTTTTTGCCATTGTTCAAAAATCTCAATGTCAATTACTCATGTTATGTCAGGATTCAAAATTAAAATGTTAAAATAAAATTGCTGTTATGAATTTTACCGCCATGAATTTGTAATTAGTAATTTTAATAGAATATACAGTCTTTTTATCAGTTAATGCAATTTTTATCAGTGAGATATAAATAACATTCTGTTCACAGAGTTTATTGAAAACAGGAAAATTTTTCACCACGGAAAAAAACACGTTTTCATGAAATGATTTTTTTATAATTTAGAATATGACATACTTCAAAACTGTTCAGGAAATAGCCTGCAAGGCAGGCTTTTTTAGTTTTTTGTTTGCACCACTCCCAGTGCATTCGTTAAGCACAGTTAAAAACGACACCACCTTACTGAGCAAACATTTATTACAATCCAAGATCTGGATCGTATTGTTGCTCAGTCTTTTTTCATGGCTTTCAGCTTTGAAAACGAGATAAACAGGTAAAACTCAGCGGGAATCATGTTTCATTAGAGTTCCTTAGCCGCGTTTAGTGGTCCTTCAAATGCTTATTGAAGAGAAGCTAATGGGAAGGTCTTCAAATTTAAAGGTCATTTTTAGAAGATTTCGAGCCCAAAATTGCGCAAATTTTGCAAGATAGGGTAACTTTTTATGACCCTTTTGTGATCTAAATGTCCAGGGGACAAGAAATAGCTCCTAGGATCCGATATTAGGTTGCTGAAAAACTTTATTTGGCAAAGAATAGTTTTCAACTTTTTAAAATTACAAATTTTAGCGTCTTTTTTGATAAAACTTGCAGTTTTTTGAAATTTTTGTTAGAAATTCGTCATTTTTGAGTTTATCTAGCCCCAGGGGATAGCGAAACTCCTCTAGAGATTGATAGTAGGTTACTGCAGTGGTGGAAGGGTCAATGGAATGGTATTCAACATTTTATTATCATGACTTTTTTTGCTATTTTTCTGACAATATTCGAAACTTTTTCAATTGCTCTGAAAATGATCACGTTCCAAAATTTTCTATCTTTATGGGCCAGTGATCATTTTCCTAGGCATGAACTTGGATAATTTCTGAAGACAATTAAAGGTTCTGAAGATGAATATAATCAATTTTAGCAATATTTCAATAAAATTTCAATTTTTCAAATCTTTAACGAAATTTTTCTCCTTTTCTGTGTCTATCGATCTTAATGGGCCAATTAATTTTTCAATGGGTTTGTTGCTGATGGATTACTAGACAGATTTAAGAGGCAGGCAACAAAAATCTCTTCCAATATACAAATTTTGCAAAACTTGTTGGTTAATGTGTATTTCTAATTGGATGAATTTTGACCTTTAAGGTAAAAGCTTCAACAATTATAGCAATGATTATAATTTTGTTTAGTTTGTTTGGTTGATTTAGTTTCCCCCTTTTGGGACAGTTTGCGTTTTTGCCTGCCAATGTTAATTGATACGCTGGTCAGACGCCAAAGTTCTAACTTTCTCATTCGATTCTTTGGATTGAGTTTCAGGACTTATCCTGCTATGTTAAAAATATATTTTATAAAAATATGGCAGATAGTCTTGTGTGTTGCAAATAATATGCCACCTACAAAACTCAGGCACGGGAAACCCTTCAATTTCTGATGTTTTGATGAATCACATAATTTAATTGGAGTTTTGCTGTTGTGAATATCAAATAATGCTATCTCAGCATTCGCAGCACTTTTGACCTAATTTCAGCGCCTTTTCTAACAATTTTCACATATCCCACGCAAACTAGGCCCCCACCCATCTATAACTGACGTCAAAAAGAACAAAATTCTAACAAGATCTATCTGAAATAAGTAAACAAAGACATTATAATGTAATTAAAGATGTTTTTTAGCCACCAAGTTCAAGTTCATTTAGTGAGATTTGTTTATAAATAACGAGGCAACTCTCGTAACAATGTGTGTAGCACAGACTCTTCCAGCATACATCTCACTTTTGTCAAAGCTTCTTTTTATTCAGATTCGAAAATTATTTTCGACTGTCAATTTTTCGCAGCTTGAATAGAAGCAGGTTTTCCACAGCAACCTTGGGTACAATTATATTTTGTCAAAAATAAAATTATCAGAACCTTCGTTTTAATATGGTTTTAGCAGATGAAAAACCATGATGAATAACTTAGAGTTTTATAATTCAAAATAGCACCAACCAAAAATTTTAAGCTTACAAAAATATGAGATCAAAAATTGAAATAGATTAATATGTATAGTAAAGTTCTATTTTGGGCAAGAAGTTACCTTTAATTCACATGTCTTTTTTACGTCGCCACATTTTGCGTTTTTGAGCTTTGAGCGAACCAAAAAAAAAGAAATCTGTTCACGGTCTACATTGCCAATCAAAAAAACAGTTTTATTTAAAAATTCTTGTTGAAAAACGGACGTTAATGTATATCACTTGACTCAAGCTTTTGGACTCTGTCAAAAAAAATTTGGGATATGCGTTTACTGTATCTGCCTGCAGAAACTGGCATAAACTATTTTTTTCTTTTTTTTTCTTTCAAAAATCAAAAAAATATTTTGATCTTTCTATTTAACGAAAAATGTTCAAATAATTTCCAAATCAATCTTCCGTTGGATCGAAAAAATTACAACAACACACAACAAAAATAGCGTGTCCCGGAAGCCAGAGGAATCAGCACGAAAAAAAACGTTCTCTGAAAACTTGTTTCACGAATATCGCAATCGTGAAAAATTTTGAGAAATTGTCAAAAAGTACTTACAAAACTTTTCTTTCCTGGACCATTTTTTTCATTTAAAACATCGTTATTTTTAGGAACTGTAGTCTTCTGTGAACTTAATGTTTGTGAGCTAAAAGCGTCGTTTTAATTACCATTGAAGGCGATACAAAATCCAAATTGCCAAAATAAGTTGTAAAAATAGCTGAAAAATTCTTAAAATAGCTGAAAATATTTAAAAGGATATAAAACTCGAATTATTAATAAAGAAATCTTTTTTAAGGTTATCTGAACTTATTTAAAATAGTTATTACAGCCAGTTTATTAAGATAACGTATTAGCCATTTTATCAAAACAAATTATTTGTAAAAAATTATTAGCCCCTATTTTTGCTCTTTATTTTCTTGTTTTACTTCAACTTTTTTCTTGTTTTCCTTCAAACTTGTTCTCCTTTTTTTGGATCGTTTTTGGCTACAAGTCAAAAACAAAAATGTAAATTTTAACTGAAGAAAAAAACCGGCCTCGCATATATATTCCCCATTTTGCAAAAAAAAATGATGGAACAATTAGACAAGAACGTAAAAGTAGACAAAAATCGACATCCGGTCCAAAAGGTTTAACTAATTAGTTCAGCCTCTGATGGTAAAGCATAATGGTTAAACAGGCTATTCAAATCCTCTCAAAAAATTTTATGTCAATTATACTAGTCCTGACAAATATTTGAGAGATTTTTCGGTTGAACCATTTTTTGTCTGACCCATTTGACTTTTTCATTGTCGAAAGTGGGATAAACAGGTAACGTCCGGAGGACTTGAGGTTCCCTTAGAGCCTTACGCCTTGCTAGTCTCCTGGAATACGATTCGCAGAAACTGTTTTGAAGAGATAAATTCATGGTGTAAAGGGCGGTTCTTAATCATGAAATTTGACCCCGCCCCCAACGCTTCACCTCACCCCCCCCCCCCACGCTTAGGGGTTCCCACCACAGACCCCCTCCTCGTAGCTTAGTGGGTTAGTGGGCTAAGTGTGCACAAATTCCCGTTAGTGTTTCATAAAGGGGGTCCACTAGAGTAATGTGTATATGAGTGCCTCCGTATAAAGGAGCCAACTCCATCCATGCTTAAACTTGCGAATTTTTTCATTTATTAAATTAAGCAGACTTTTACTAATATTTTCTTCAACTTAATATTTCTTGTTATTTTTCTCTAAAAATAATCATAATATTTAAAATAACTCCATCCATGCATAAATTTGCCATTATTTTTACATTTATTAAATTAAGCTTATTTTTACTAATATTTTCCAATTTAATATTTCTGGATATTTCACTCTAAAAACCAATAATAATAAAAACAAATTTATATATATTTTCTCTATTTCATTCATAAAAACTAAATTTACCATTACTATCTCCAATACCTTTATCATCAAATGGATCTATAGCTATCTTGTATTGTTCTTTTGTTTCTAAAGGATGTTTATTATTATCAATAGTATAATTAGTTACATACTTAATTTTACTTTCATATATAGCATTAAAGTCAGCAAAAATAAGACAAACCCGCATATTCACGCATACCATGCGCTCCGCATTGTTGCGCAATATTCTGAGTAGGGAGACAATGCGCATGCGGATATGTGCTTATCACTTAATTTTTTCGAAAATTTCATTTAAAAAAAGGCTAGAAATGAGGTTAATCTTCTAATAATTTACCTATATCTACACCTTTGGCTATTAATATACAATATAATAAATAATATTTATAATACTCTGATTCTTCTTTAATCTGCGAAGCAGGTTGGGGAACCAATGACTTCGTCCCTTCCCTGATAGGATGAATACCCTTAGTTAGACCTATATCCTTATGAGAATTTTTTATATGGCTGCTTAACACACTAGAGCTAATAATTGAAGGACAATATTCGGATTTAACTTTAGTTGAATTACGTTCTTTACATATTGACTTCTGTTTATCAAAACATGTTACTTGTTTTAAAACTCTACATCTATTACAAATTTTATTTGTTATATCAATTCTATAAGAGGACTCTCGCCAATGGCCATACAATTGCTTTGCATATCAGTGAAACTGCTTCGCAAAATAGAATCAGTGAACGGAATCTGTCCGCGGCATGCCAATGGGGCTTCACCCTTGGTTCCCCAACTGTTTTGCAGATTACTATTAGAATTAGAACCAGAATTAGAACTGGAATTAGAATGAGAATTAGAATCAGTGACACTGCTTGGCAGATTAGAATCAAAAGTCGAATTAGAATTATAATCAGTGAATCTGCTTCGCAGATTAGAATCAGAATTAGGATTAAAGCTAGAGCTAAAGATAGAGCTAAAGTAAGATCTAGAGCTAGAGCTAGAACACTTTGAAGCAGTACCTCTTATCTTAGAAGAAATCTCTTTCACACAATTACCTCTTATTGTTTGATTTTCACATGTACACTTACTAACTTTAAATTTATGTTCCATTTTATGATGAAAAAGCAAATTTTGTGTGGTGCCACATCCATAATTACAATCTAAACAGTTCTTATGCTTTATTTATAAGGAATTAAATTATAATATATTGATAAACTCATATATCAAATCAAACTTAAAATTATAATTATGAACTCTATATCTAATCAAATTTAAAATTATATTAATAAACTCATATAATCAATTCTTACTAGCCATAATTCCAATTAAACTTCTAGCATGATCTTTAGAGAAGGCAAACTTAGCTAATAATTCCATACCCAACTTATTAAGAGTATTATATTTATATTTTTTGTCTACAATCTTTTCATTACTGAATTCAGTTTCATCACTAATAAAAATTATAATTTCATCTTTAAATTTTTGATCATTTTTATATAGATTATATAAATTATCTCTAACCCTTTTGTTTAGAGCTTCAGTATCTTCATCTATGTATTCATATTCATCTAGTTTTGATTGATTTACCGGATAAACTATCTTGTTCATGGGACATCGCTGATGCTTCGCCATACTCTTGGTATGAAGGTGGTGATCCCAATCCATATTTAAAAAATGCACTCGTTCTATTTATTATATGACTTGCATGTGCTGTCACTTGTGCTGCAGTTCTTACTGCTGGATCGGGTTTAATACAATTATATATAATAAAGAATGAAGCTGTTTTTCCACTTATGGTAAATAATGTCTTTATACCAGCAGCTTTAACTGTTTCATTAGTTAGAACATCAATTTGACTTTTAATATCTCTTGAAGCAAGAAGTTTATTAAAATAAAACTGATAGTTATCTGCATTAATGGTGTTTCTATTTGAAGGTTTATTCATTAGTGGTTTCATATATGCTATAAGTTTATCTATCTCTTCACTATCTAGTTCATCTTTTAAACTAAGATCTTTCAAGTCCATAAAACCAATTCTCAAGTCATATATCAAAGTTCTATTTTTATCAATAATAATAAAACTGCGCTCCTTAATATTATACTTAATCATACCATAACGAAGTTCATCAGCCATTCCATTTGTACAATTATAATAGGAAAAATTTAATCCAAAAATTATTTCCTGGAATTGATGATCACAATTAAATGTTTTATTGAAATTTTTAAACAGAACTGGGCCATTATAAGTTGTTACATAAAGAGTATCACAATTCATTCTGGACATATTATCTTTTTGAGCTTGTTTATGACACATCACAATCATTTGAATATTATTTTGTCTACCTTCTGTAAAATTATTTTTTTTATGGTGACTAAACTCACTACCCATATCATCAAGAACAATTATACTAATTTTGAATTTGTCTATATTTTTAATTGTAATCATATTTTTATCACCCCTTTAAAATCCAACATAAGGAACACCAGTCTCGGGATTAATACAATCTTTTTCATCTTTACATACTATTATTATTAACCTTTGGTCATGTTCCACCATTTTTTTATCAACGTGACCTTGCTCTATAATATTTTTGTCAACTTGACCTTGCTCTATAATATTTTTGTCAATTTGACCTTGCCCTAATATGTTTTTGTTAACTTGTTCCTGATCCAGATTGGATTTAGTCCATCCGTGAAACGGCTTCGCCGATGCTTCACCATCAGGCTTCACCGATGAATTGCCATTTAAGGATGACTTTAAATATTGTCTAACAAAAAAAGTCTTTCCCGTACCAGAAGCTCCATAAATAATAACATGTAATGGCGACTTTTCAAATTCAAATCTAAGTACTCTTCTATGTATAACCCACCAAAGTTATAGTCTAGTTTTGTATATTTACTTGGCATCAAATCATATATTATAAAACAAACCGCTACCACTAACAAAAGTATAAAAATTAAAGAGCCTTTCTCCATTTTTATAATTAAGATATAGACTTATAATTAGAATCAGTGAAACTGCTTCGCATATTATAATTAGAATTAGATTTATAATTATAATCTGTGAATGGACTCCATCCGTGGCACGCCAAACCGCTTCGCAGATTAGACTTACAATTAATTATTAATATTTGTTATATGAAAAATGCTTATTCTAGCTTTTGAAGAATTCATTAATGAATTTGGTATTAATGATGAACCAATGAGTAATATCAGTATAAAAGATTTAGGAAAAGATATAAGTCTAACTCCAATAGAAAAAATAATGAGGGATGAGAAACCAGAAATGATTAATGAAACTAACTTCAACCTTATTGTTAGTTTACATCCAACTGATGGTACTCACTGGGTTTTAGTTATAAGAAGGGGAAGTGGAAAAATTTATTACTTTGACAGTTTTTTACAGTGTTTTTTACAGTTTTGACAGTGTTGTTTATATATGATCTATCTTATTGATAGAAGATTTACAACAGCGGGTGCTTGGATATTCCAGTTAATCAAGTAGAATGTCCAAAGATGTATGATAAGTAATTTTGCTTTAGTTGTAAAGTTGAAGTTAATGATTGCGTTAAAGATAATGATAATGACAATGATAATGTTAATGATTATGTTAATGA
Organism: Convolutriloba macropyga; assembly: GCF_964194025.1. Classification (NCBI taxonomy): domain Eukaryota; kingdom Metazoa; phylum Xenacoelomorpha; order Acoela; family Convolutidae; genus Convolutriloba; species Convolutriloba macropyga. The sequence continues at coordinate 11,144 of NW_027453397.1, read as the reverse complement.
TAATGGTAATGATAATGTTAATGATATTGTTAATGATAATATTAATGATACTGTTCATGATAATGTTAATGATAAAGTTAATGTCAATGACATTCAGGGAACCTGCTTTACAGATGACAAACAAGAATTTTACTTATCAGAAGAAGATAACTTAGTATGGTCGAAGGCTCGTGATTCCCCTACCAAACAAAGAGATAAACCTTGTTCACTGTGTGGATGTGGATGTGGATGTGGTAATAGCCCCGGAATTGTTGGTGTGAGAAAGTTGGCGAGTTGTACTCCAAGAAATAGTGTAAATAAATTATTAATCGATGTTAATGGAAGTCTACAATCATGGATAACTGATAGTAATATAACAGTCGATGCCCCCTTCCCAGAAAAAATCAGATGTATAAAATCTGGTCCTAGTGAATGTGGTAAGACGGTCTTATTAAAGAATCTATTTATACCTGGCACACAATTTGATAGGTTATATACCATTGGTCCTACTGGTAGTCACTATAATGATTTAGAGTATAAAGATGGTAAGGAACCCGCTTCGCAGATTGTGTTTATTAAGGTTATAAAAGAAGTACCCCACCCTGATGAACTACCAAAAGATATAAAGAAACTCATGATGTTTAATGATGTTATAGCTAAGGAACCAATTATAAATGATTACTTTTGTAGAGCTAGACATGAAAATTGTGATATGATATATCTTAAACGAAATATATTCTCAGCAGATAGACAGAATGTTAGGGAGAACTGCATTCTATTTATTTTGTTTAGACAAACGGGCAAAGCCTTCACTGCTATATATTATGATCACTTTACTGGACCTCAACTTAGTTATCATGATTTGAGTAATATATGTGAAAAGGTGTGGCGCCTTACAATTACATTGTCATTGATATGGTAAACTAAGTTATGATTGTAAAAAGTTATGTGTTATAAGTAAAAAGTTATGATTGTGGTAAACTAAGATTTAATTGGGATTGGAGAGTTTTATACTTTAAGTAAAACTCAATACATCCCCATTGAAGTCTAAAGGTCTTCCAGTGTCATCTTTTTTATGAAGTTCAATATATTCTATTCTATCCTTTGTTATATTTTGATATAAGACATTAGTTGGTATAATATTTTTATTAAGTAACCGGGTGGTTCTGTTATAGTAAAAGTCTATAGTAAGTCTATGCTATTGCCATTATCTTTAACACCAGATATAAGATTACAATGAATATTAATAAGACTAAAACCCATAATATCAATAATCTTTTGAGATGCATATTTACTTTGTTTATATACTTTTTTAAAAATCATAGCAATGGGGCTATTGAGTTTTCTATATCAAAATTAATTGCACCTTGTTTTTTTTCCATTCAACTTCCATTTCCTTGTATTCTTATCTGGTTCTATTATAACAATACCATCAATTTTTTCTTTTATTAATTCTGCTATTTCAGTTAATTCATGTGCTCCTGGTGTAATGACGTTGTTAATATTAGAATAAGAATACAAAAATTGATTATTCCCTCTATTATCATTAAACATCGAATTATAAACAGATAATCTAATTCAACCTAATTTTCTTGTATTAAGTATAGATTCATTAAAGTTAAACTTTTCTGTTGGCTTTATCATTCTAAAGTTAAGTGTATGTTCTTCTTTAATTTTAGTTAAAGCATTATGTATCTTTTGTAGTTCCCATAAGATTAAATTGTCAGTCATTTTTTGACTTATAAAAACGGATTTTAATTTGAATACAACTTATGGTTATAATAATGATATACACAAAAGTAAGATTATGGAATATAAACCAAATAATCTAGCAACAATGAATACAGTTAATACTAACATTAATATCATTCTCAATAGAGATGAGAATCATTTAAATATACACGATTCCTATCTAGAGATAGAGTTTGTTTTATCAGATAATGCTGGTGGTGTATTTGCTAATAATGCTAACATTAGATTAGTTAATTATGTCATGACGGCATTATTTAGTTCAATTAAGCTTGAAACTAGTGGTGGTAGGTCAATTGATTACATAGATCATTGTCATCCCAATCCATTGATGTAAAAATTATTAAATAGTACTGATGATGAATATGAGAGTGGTTTTGTTAGAAATCAAGTTAATAGAGATAGTCAACTCAAAGATGATCATGCTGCTGCACAAATAGGCCATATGTATATGTTGATTAAGGTGAGTGATCTATTCGGATTTGTGAATGATTTGAAAAAGATTATATATGGGTTAGTATTTAAACTAATATTAAAAGGAAATAATAATGATAGAGCTCTATTTAGAGTTGATGCTGATCCTGACCGGGTGGCTAATGATGGTAATATAGAAATTAGAGATATATCATGGTGTGCACATAGTATTGATCCTAGTAATGATAATAGAATAATCGTACAGAAAGGATTAATTAAAAAGAGTAATATTGATTTTAGATATTATGAAACAAAGACATTTTATAAGAATGTGCCCAATGCTACTAATTTTTTATTTGATCTAGGTATGGAAAGTGGAATGGAGAGACCTCAATATATAATAATTGCTTTTGAGAATAATAATGAACAAACTCATGATGCAAGTACATTTGATATAATTAATGTTACTGAATGTTATTGTAAGATTGAAAGTGAGTTTTATCCTGGGGATAGAATGAACATAAATTATGGCGCTAATATTTATAATGATGCTTTTAAAGAGATTTTTATTTTTCATAAAGATTATAATGGATTACCTCATAATATTAAACCATATAAAAATCATAGAACATTCAAAAGTAGTTAAAGAATATATGTATTTGATACTAGATATCTAAATGATCATATAGGTCCAAAACCAATACAACTTAATTTTAAATTTAGTGCTGCAGTTGCAGGTGTTATATGTCATGCATTAGTATTAACTAGAAAGTTTATTAATGTTAATAGTGATGGTAATAAGATTGTTGATATAGTGTTGTAGTTATAGTTATAGTCAATGTTATATTTACTAATAATAGTATAGCTATGTTTATAGCCAATGTTATGATGTAGTCGATGTTATGTTTTAGTCAATGTTATATGCGAAGCAGATCCTGATAGACAATGTCATAGTCAATGTTTTAGTCAATGTTTTAGACAAAACTCTAATCACTACTCTAGTCAATATCTCAGTCATTATCTTATTCAAACTATTTCCTACTATTCTTAACAAAACCTTAGGATAATTAGTATCTAGTTTCTTTTTATTCTCTAGAGACAAACCTCTAGCTTCAAGTTTAGTCTTGGGCTTAGGCTTAATTTAAGCCTTAAGTAATGGCTTGGTTTTGGGTTGGGGAACCAAGGGTGAAGCCCCTTTGGATTTAACAACAACAAAAGGATTATACTTTTTAACTTCCATTTTTTTATATATAAAAATTTAGAAATATAGAAATATGAGTAGCTTTCATAAGTTTAAAACTAATTCTTATTGTGTTGGTGGTAGACAATATAGTGGTACTAATAATGTTCAGCTAAAGGAACTAAGATGTTAAAGGGATCCTGTGCTATGTGTAGAAGATATAAGTCAATGACAGTATCTGATGCAACAATAGATGCAGAAGGATTGCAAGATTTCTTTAAGAGTGTAAGTAAAGCAACAGTTAACCTTGGAAAAAAATCGCTAATAACCCAAGAAGGGCTTTAGAGATTGCAAGTAGAATAGGGAGTGCAGCCGCAACTAGAAACCCTAAAGCAGCTCTAGCAGCCACGCCTGATTTAATTAAGTTTGAAACTACTGGTAAAGGTATAAAAGTAGTACAGAAAGGTAGAGGGTTAAATTTAAGTAATAAGAAGAGACAGTTTAACTATATTAGAGTTTAAGTAATAACTTTGTCTATGACTATCACTATGACTGTAACTATGACTATAGCTATGACTATGACTATAACTACAAGTGTAAGTCGATGGCTATGACTATAAGTGTAAGTCTGCAACTATAATTATAACAATGATTGGGACTATGGCTATATCTACATCTAACGGTAAATATTAATACTAACATTTTTATTACTAAATACATTATTATTACTAAACACTATTAACTTTAGTTTAAAAAAACTCAATTTATTATTCTTATTCTTCTTATATTCCTCATATACCTTAAATAATTCATTATATTTGTCATTGTCTTTTTTATTATCATTCATTGATTTAGTATATAGTTTATTAAATTTATCACTAAACTGTTTACTTAAAATATTCATTTGTGAATACTTTAATTCTTATAAAGTTTACTTTAATTCTTATACTTATAAATACTTTAATGATTTTAATTCTTATTTTAGTTTTAATTGTTTTTGATAATGAACCACAAACAGCTGCCGTAGCAAAAGCTGTTGGTTTAGAAAAAGGTAATCCTATACCTCTTAATGCAGCAACTCATGTTGATGTTGCAGTTGTTGCTATAGATGATAATACTATTTCTGTTATCTCAGCTACATTAATATAATTCTTATATCTGCTTAATTTCTTATTATAATTATTAGTTTCATCTTCATAATAATTTCTACTGTCTTTTATAATGTTAATGTTGTTATAAAACTTATTATTAGCCAGGATTTTATTGTTTAAGTATTGTTGATTAACAGTTGACAGGTTGGGATATAATAATATCTCACTAGGTGCTGTTGGTTGACTCATTTTCAGTAGTAAAATAACACTAAATATCTTTCATTATATCTTCTTGTTTAAATGTAGCTGTATTCTTGCTTGTTCTTTGTTGTCTACTAGCTTACTTTCTAATATTATAGCTATTATGTATTTTATAACTATCTTCATCAATAATATATGGTTTACTCTTAAACAACTCCATCTATCAACACATGCATCACCAAATTGAAAATTAGTAATGGCCTGATAAAACTTATTGTTATCAAACTCCACTTTTAATTCATTATATTTAGAAATGGTATCAGCGGAAATTTTGATGCCAAAATGAACATTATTAGTTTCATTTTCAGTCAACTTATTGGCTAATGTGGATATATTAGATAAATTAGGAGAAATTAGTTCAACTATATTGCCATCAATCCATACAATATCTCCATTGGTTGTAGTTGATGGCAAACCAATAATGTATGTTTGCACTTAGTTGAGAGGTTGTAACTTCTTCAAATTCACCTTTTCTTAGTTTAGTTATGTTTTTACTTAAAATATTTAATTTATTATTAGGTGATAATAGGTTATTATCACAATACTCTTTATTAACAACATCTTTTTGATCTATGGGAGGTTGTACATTTGTAATTTTGTAAGTATCTTTCATGTCAATATTGTCATTATCTTCTAGGAATAAACCATGAGCTTTACTTAGTGTTAAGTTGTTCATTGATGTTGATGGTGCTGTTGATTGATGTTAAGCCTGATTGAATCTATTTCTTGTCATCTTTGTATTTGTTTACAAAAAATATTTATCTGCGAAGCAGGTTCCCTGATACCTAATGATTCCAAAATCTTATAATTAGACTCAAAATCAAACTCGGATTTCAATAGTTCCTGTTCATAATATTTACCTTCTATTATCTCTCCATTAATATCTTCTATTTTATATGTTGGTGGTTGGGTCTTTAGAAATTCTTTCACTTTAAACAATTCTCTATTCCCATTAGAAGTGTATCCTTAAAAGAAAAAGTTACGTTTGTCAGCATTCCTGACATAATCAACGACTTTAAGTTTGGGTTGGGCATAGCCAAGTTTACCCTTAGAATTCTTAAAACCAAAAGTGTATTTAACTTTATCGGGTTATTAGAAGCATCAACGGTTGTTATTTTATTTTTATATTTTACAAAAGCATCTTTTAATTTATCTACCCAATTACCATCACCATTGATGAACATTGGTTTATTAATTATGTCTAGTAATGTTCTATTAAATCTCTCTATAAATACAGCCTTTAAATCACTATAAGTAGAATATAGTTCTGTCTCATATTCTTAAAGTAGGGATTTAAATGTTTTATTGTAAAACTCTTTACCTCTATCTACCGATAACATTTCTGGTTTTTTACTTCCAGAGCCACCTTGTGGACCTTCTGATAAGATTGTTTTAAAACCATTAGTTATAGACGAACCAGATATATTCTTCAATGGATTAGCCCAAGAATATTTTGTGAATATATCTATAACTGTTAATATAAATTTATAATTATTATTGTAATTACTTAAAGAAGTCTAATCAATTAGATCAGCTGACAATGTTTCATTTTTATATAATGGTATTATTCTTTCTCTTCTAAACTTTGTGATTTCGGGACAAAATACCTCTTTGGCTAGTAGTTGTTGCTTAGTTGTAATTATCCTTTGTTTACTCGTGGACATGGCAGGTTCCCTGATAGACTTACTAGTTTTTGTTCATTTACCAAAATTAATAACAAAACTGCCTAGTTGTGTTTGATTAATAATATTCAAAGATAATAGTTGTTTAGGTTTATTTAACATTTCATCATATTATCCATCATGCTCAACTTTTGTTTCTAGTATAAGTAGTTCTAATCTTTCTACTAAATTATTTGGGTTAGGGTTTCTAAGACCAATAGCTTCTATTTGTTTATCAGTCTCGTAATCAGTTTCTTCTTCATCATCACTCGTATCACGTTGATATTTTTCTTCTTCATTGGAGTTTGGTATTGATATAACTTGAGAAGATGGTTCGCCGATACTCGCAAACATTCTTCTTATAAGTTTTGATCGATTTCGTTTATTATCTCCTCTTTGTTTATAACCAATATCTTTTAGAAATTGTTTTATTTTGTTTTCATCGCCTTTTATATTTCTTTCGGTTACATCTTTATTTGTAGTAAACATAAGGAAGCCCTTAGAAAAATCATAGACTTTACCTTTCATTTTAATACCATCAGGCACTAGAGATACATCTATACCATTTATTTTAAATTTGATTGATTTCGCATCAACTGATTTTAATTGTAATTGTTTATTTGTTTGTTTACCCATTTCTATCAAAATATCAATCATATCATTGTCTACTGTAAATGTTTTACCTCTATCATCTTTTAATGTTACAGCCCATTCATCAAGAAAGCTGTTTTGCTGTTGGTACCATAGACTCTTTAAAGCATTAGTATTACTGTCTAATGCGGCTAAAGTTTTGTTTTGAAGAGGTTGCATTGAGTCAGCGTTTGAATTTAAAGTTTTAGTTAAAGGAACAAATAAATCTTCTATGTCACCATAATATTCTTGTTGCTTTAGTTTTTCTTCTAATCTATTTCTTCTGTTTAGTATTTCTAGTTTGTTTAATTCCATACGTTTATCTAGCTTAGTCATTTTTCTGTTTGTTAAGATATAATTTGAGTTTTATGGTTTAACTTCAATATTATATTTCTTTGCGCGTTCTAAGAATCTTCCTTTTTTATGACGAAATCCATATCTTCTAAGATAAACACATTCCCCACAAGTGAAATGTTTAAATCTATAGTTAGATATATTTTGATGTACTTTGCATAAAATACATACTAAATATTGGTCTGGGTCATTAAAATGAGTATGCATATTATTATGTTTTTCTTTATATGTTATAGTTTCATTACATACGAAACACATTTAAAGTTTACTTTAAAATTCATCACAGCTCCTACACCAAGCCTTATTTTTAAATTTATCACATTTGGCGCTATACGTTTTTATAGTGTTGAAAAGGTATATAAAGAATATTATTTCAAAATTTGGTGTTTAAAAATGAATGGTCAAAAAAGAATCGGAAATAATCATTCCGCAAATGAACAACTCAAATCTGGAAGTGAGCGAGTCCAATTTGGAGGTGGGCAGGCTCAATCTTCAAGTGGGCAATCAAGTTCTTCCGATATGGCAATTCAAATGTTGTTAAATAAAAACAAAAGAAAAGTAGAAAACAAACCAGTGGATAAAGAGAACAAAAGAGGGAAGCAGGAGAAGATCCTTTAGAATCAATCAGAAGGTTTAATCAAATAAATGAAGAGATGAAGAAGTCATATGATTAATATGCAGCCAAAAAAAATATCGGGAAAAGAATATGCAAGATTCAATGCTGAGGGCAGAAGCTAAATACTTAAAAGATGAAGATGGAGAAACATCTAAAGATGGAGAGTCATCTAAAGATCGAGATAAAGATTAGGATTTAGATTCAGATTCAGATTCATCTGAAGATTCAGATTCATCTAAAGATTCAGATTCAACTGATGAATATGTCTATTCAAAAAAGCCTAACAATAATTCTATGAAGATAAGATGTGAAGAATGTGATGAAAAATTAACTCAAAAGATTGATTGTAGGCGTATTCATTCATTTAAACATAAAAAAAATGAGCGACTATATAACAGAAATAAAATTATTGAGGATGCTAATGAGAAGGGGAAAAAATTACTGATAAAGAGATCGAACAAAAGTTGGACCAGCAGTATTCACAACTAGAAGGAAAAAAGTATTGTGATAGTTGTGGCATGTATCTTGATAATAATACTGCTTATAATTAACATGTGAAAACATTAAAACATAGAAGTAATGTAAGACTAATTAATGGAGAAATTTTAAAGAATGGAGATAAGTTTGATTGTGTAACATGTAAGACTTCCCTAAGTCAATATAGTGTGGAACGACATTTTAAAACAAAGACACATCTGGATAAAATTAGGGGAATAACTAAAGATCCACGAAGTGGTTACGCCAATTTGCGAAGCAGTTTCACTGATAAAATAATTAAAGACAGTTCAGGTTATTGTGATATATGTAGCACTGGATACGACAATAAAAAGAAACACAATGAATCAGAACAAAATAATGTAAATATTAAAGAGGAAAAACTTGTTGATGAAAAGTGGAGAGATAAAGTTAATGAGTTAGCATTAGATCATAACATGAAGCATAATCAAAAAATAGTAACGAGTACTGATTATGAGGATCCTAGATTCTTAGAAGCATTGGAGGCATTGCACAACATACATCCCCATATTAAGTTTAACACCTTTGATGTAGTACGGTATACAAAACCTACAGTTGATAAATTAGAAGAAAATGAATTCACATTTAGACGAATGACTAGACAATATAATGAACCTTATAACTTGGATTTATTGAATGGAGAAATTGCGTCTAGAATGCAGGAACAGGAAATGAATCAGTCTGGTTGGAGTATGGTTGGAAGATTTATCAAAAGAACAATGTATATAAACATGTTTTTTCTAACTCGCGAATGTACTACTGAGTTAACATTCGCGTCTAGATATATACTTAATATAAAAAATACTGATAACAATTGTTTTCTATTAAGTTTTAATTGCTTATCTACATACTGCTAATGATAATTCTAATAAGGTTAGTAGTTATAATAAACCTGAATAAATTATTGAGATGAAATAACCAAAGACACCACCTCCCTATGGATATAAAGATTTGCAGAAGATATGAATAAAAATAAATTTTCATTTAATGTGTTTAATCTAAATAAAAATAAAACTATTAATCCTGTATTAATCAATCATAATGATCCTAAAGGAAGTAAGATATTATATTGGGATAATCATTATCTACTATGTAAAGATGTATCTTTCTTATTAAGGCCATCTAAAAATAAATGTTATCCATGTCTTAAGTGTTGTGTGTCATTTAGAACTGAAGATGCATTAAATAAACATTTAGAGATGTGTAATGATACCGGAAGAAGAACATTCCATAATAATTATTATCTAAAGTTTGATAAGTTCCATTATAATTACAGAGTACCATTTGCTAGGTAATATGATTTTGAATGTATAATAAAAGATGGGAAACACTTACCTATTGCTTGTGGGTTATATATAAAAAATGACTATCCTGATAATTTAGAAGATGGGTAAGAATCTTACTGTGGTGATAAGGTAGTCGATTGGTTTATGGGAAGGATGAGTTATTATAATAAATTATTTAAAGATATATTTAGTATAAATATTCTATTAAAGGAGGATATTGTTACCCCGTTATGTAGTAGTCCGCAAAGCGGCTTCGCAGATTGTTATTATTGTAATGAGCAAATGGTTAATGATAGTGTTAGAGATCATGATCACCTAAACTTCAAATTTAAAGCATATGCTCACAATAATTGTAAACTTCAAGCTAAGAATATTTTTGTACCAATTTATGCATTTTATTCTACTAATTATGATAACCTCTTTTTAATAACAAAATTAGCAAAGAGGATTAGAATTAAAGTATTACCAAAAAGTGATGAGAATTATAATTGTATTGATATGGGTCAAACTAAAGCAATAGATATGTTTAAATTCTTCCATCCACTTAGCTTAGATGCTATAAGTAAAACATTGAGTGGTAAAGAATGTGTAACACTAAACAAACATGGATTAGAGAGACGTAAAGGTATATTCCCTTATGAGTGGTTTGATAGTATGGATAAACTTAAAAATACAGAACTACCACCTAAAGAAGCATTCTATTCTAAGTTGAAACAAAATAGTATTACAGATAAGGAATATAAGCAAGCATTAGACTGTTGGAATAAAACTGAATGTTTGACAATAAAGGATTATATGATGTTATATCTTAAAACTGATGTATTATTATCGATAGATGTATTTGAAAAGTTTAGAGATAGTTTTTTACAATATTTTTAAATAGATCCTTGTTATACCTTGTTATACTCCTGGATTGACATGGTTTTGTGGATTAAAATATAATAGTGTTGAACTTAAATATTATAAAGAAAATACAGTTAATATTTACGATACAATACAGCATGGTATCAGGGGTGGGTTAGCTTCGGTATTAGGTAATTGACATGTAAAGTGTAAGAATAAACAAATAGATCCTGAGTATACTGGGAAGGAGAATTATCTGAACTATTTACACTGCACTTCACTGTATGCTTCTGCTATGGTGCAAGCTTTAACTACTGGAGAAATCAAAGTATGTGATACGCACATTGATCAGTTCACTGACTATCAAAATGAAAATAAAGAGAAAGGATATGAACCTAATGAGAAGTTGATGTTAAAATTAACAGATAAGGTAAGTTATGTAATTGATGGAGAGATGTTAGATTGGTATTTGGACAATGGAGTAAAGTTGGAAGATGTTACAATTACGCAAAAGATGGAGTATAGTAAAAGCGAATGGCTAAAGCGTTTTATTGAGTTTACTAT
>NW_027453396.1:10000-26362 GCF_964194025.1 Convolutriloba macropyga | reverse complement strand
AGCTAGCTCAAGCTCAAGCTAGCTAGCTAGCTCAAGTTCAAGCTAGCTAGCTAGCTCAAGCTCAAGCTAGCTAGGCTAGCTCAAGCTCAGCTATCTAGCTCAAGCTGCTTGCTCAGCTAGCTAGCTCAAGCTCAAGCTCAGCTAGCTAGCCAAGCTCAACTCAAGCTAGCTAGCTAGCTCAAGCTCAAGCTAGCTAGCTAGCTCAAGTTCAAGCTAGCTAGCTAGCTCAAGCTCAAGCTAGCTAGCTCAAGCTCAAGCTAGCTAGCTAGCTCAAGCTCAAGCTAGCTAGCTCAAGCTCAAGCTAGCTAGCTAGCTCAAGCTCAAGCTTCAAGCTAGCTAGCTCAAGCTCAAGCTCAAGCTAGCTAGCCTAGCTCAAGCTCAAGCTAGCTAGCTCAAGCTCAAGCTAGCTAGCTCAAGCTCAAGCCAGCTAGCTCAAGCTCAAGCTCAAGCTAGCTAAGCTCAAGCTCAAGCTAGCTAGCTCAAGCTCAAGCTCAAGCTCAAGCTAGCTAGCTAGCTCAAGCTCAAGCTCAGCTAGCTAGCTCAAGCTCAAGCTAGCTAGCTCAGCTCATAAGCTCAAGCTCAAGCTAGCTAGCTCAAGCTCAAGCTCAAGCTAGCTAGCTCAAGCTCAAGCTAGCTAGCTCAAGCTCAAGCTCAAGCTAGCTAGCTCAGCTCAAGCTCAAGCTCAAGAGCTAGCTAGCTCAAGCTCAAGCTCAAGCTAGCTAGCTAGCTCAAGCTCAAGCTAGCTAGCTCAAGCTCAAGCTAGCTAGCTAGCTCAAGTTCAAGCTAGCTAGCTAGCTCAAGCTCAAGCTAGCTAGCTAGCTCAAGCTCAAGCTAGCTAGCTCAGCTCAAGCTAGCTAGCTCAAGCTCAAGCTAAGCTAGCTAGCTCAGCTCAAGCTCAAGCTAGCTAGCTCAAGCTCAAGCTCAAGCTAGCTAGCTAGCTCAAGCTCAAGCTAGCTAGCTAGCTCAAGCTCAAGCTAGCTAGCTAGCTCAAGTTCAAGCTAGCTAGCTAGCTCAAGCTCAAGCTAGCTAGCTCAAGCTCAAGCTAGCTAGCTCAACTCAAGCTAGCTAGCTAGCTCAAGTTCAAGCTAGCTAGCTAGCTCAAGCTCAAGCTAGCTAGCTAGACTCAAGCTCAAGCTAGCTAGCTCAAGCTCAAGCTAGCTAGCTCAAGCTCAAGCTAGCTAGCTAGCTCAAGCTCAAGCTCAGCTAGCTAGCTCAAGCTCAAGCTCAAGCTAGCTAGCTAGCTCAAGCTCAAGCTAGCTAGCTAGCTCAAGCTCAAGCTAGCTAGCTAGCTCAAGTTCAAGCTAGCTAGCTAGGTCAAGCTCAAGCTAGCTAGCTCAAGCTCAAGCTAGCTAGCTCAAGCTCAAGCCAGCTAGCTCAAGCTCAAGCTCAAGCTAGCTAGCTAGCTCAAGCACAAGCTTGCTAGCTAGCTCAAGCTCAAGCTAGCTAGCTCAAGCTCAAGCTAGCTAGCTCAAGCTCAAGCTAGCTAGCTCAAGCTCAAGCTCAAGCTAGCTAGCTAGCTCAAGCACAAGCTTGCTAGCTAGCTCAAGCTCAAGCTAGCTAGCTCAAGCTCAAGCTAGCTAGCTCAAGCTCAAGCTAGCTAGCTAGCTCAAGCTCAAGCTCAAGCTAGCTAGCTCAAGCTCAAGCTCAAGCTAGCTAGCTAGCTCAAGCTCAAGCTAGCTAGCTAGCTCAAGCTCAAGCTAGCTAGCTAGCTCAAGCTCAAGCTAGCTAGCTCAAGCTCAAGCTCAAGCTAGCTAGCTAGCTCAAGCTAGCTAGCTAGCTCAAGCTCAAGCTAGCTAGCTAGCTCAAGTTCAAGCTAGCTAGCTAGCTCAAGCTCAAGCTAGCTAGCTAGCTCAAGCTCAAGCTAGCTAGCTCAAGCTCAAGCTAGCTAGCTCAAGCTCAAGCTAGCTAGCTAGCTCAAGCTCAAGCTCAAGCTAGCTAGCTCAAGCTCAAGCTCAAGCTAGCTAGCTAGCTCAAGCTCAAGCTAGCTAGCTAGCTCAAGCTCAAGCTAGCTAGCTAGCTCAAGTTCAAGCTAGCTAGCTAGCTCAAGCTCAAGCTAGCTAGCTCAAGCTCAAGCTAGCTAGCTCAAGCTCAAGCCAGCTAGCTCAAGCTCAAGCTCAAGCTAGCTAGCTAGCTCAAGCTCAAGCTCAAGCTAGCTAGCTAGCTCAAGTTCAAGCTAGCTAGCTAGCTCAAGCTCAAGCTAGCTAGCTCAAGCTCAAGCTAGCTAGCTCAAGCTCAAGCCAGCTAGCTCAAGCTCAATCTCAAGCTAGCTAGCTAGCTCAAGCTCAAGCTAGCTAGCTCAAGCTCAAGCTAGCTAGCTAGCTAGCTCAAGCTCAAGCTCAAGCTAGCTAGCTCAAGCTCAAGCTCAAGCTAGCTAGCTCAAGCTCAAGCTCAAGCTAGCTAGCTCAAGCTCAAGCTCAAGCTAGCTAGCTCAAGCTCAAGCTCAAGCTAGCTAGCTAGCTCAAGCTCAAGCTAGCTAGCTCAAGCTCAAGCTCAAGCTCAAGCTAGCTAGCTAGCTAGCTCAAGCTCAAGCTCAAGCTAGCTAGCTAGCTCAAGCTCAAGCTAGCTAGCTCAAGCTCAAGCCAGCTAGCTCAAGCTCAAGCTCAAGCTAGCTAGCTAGCTCAAGCTCAAGCTAGCTAGCTCAAGCTCAAGCCAGCTAGCTCAAGCTCAAGCTCAAGCTCAAGCTAGCTAGCTAGCTCAAGCTCAAGCTAGATAGCTAGCTCAAGCTAGCTAGCTAGCTCAAGCTCAAGCTCAAGCTAGCTAGCTAGCTAGCTCAAGCTCAAGCTAGCTAGCTCAAGCTCAAGCCAGCTAGCTCAAGCTCAAGCTCAAGCTAGCTAGGCTAGCTCAAGCTCAAGCTAGCTAGCTCAAGCTCAAGCTCAAGCGAGCTAGCTAGCTCAAGCTCAAGCTAGCTAGCTAGCTCAAGCTCAAGCTAGCTAACTCAAGCTAACTCAGCTAGCTCAAGCTAAACTCAAGCTAGCTAAAGCTAACTCAAGCTAACTCAAGCTAACTCAAGCTAACTCAAGCTAGCTAAAGCTAACTCAAGCTAACTCAAGCTAACCCGAGCTAACTCAAGCTAGCTCAAGCTAACCCAAGCTAGCTAAAGCTAACTCAAGCTAACTCAAGCTAATTCAAGCTAACTCAAGCTAACTCAAGCTAACTCAAGCTAACTCAAGCTAGCTAAAGCTAACTCAAGCTAACTCAAGCTAACTCAAGCTAACCCGAGCTAACTCAAGCTAACTGAAGGTAGCTAAAGCTAGTTCAGCTAACTCAAGCTAGCTAAAGCTAAGACAAGCTAACTCAAGCTAACTCAAGCTAACTCAAGCTAACTCAAGCTAACTCAAGCTAGTTCAAGCTAACTCAAGCTAACTCAAGCTAACTCAAGCTAGCTAAAGCTAACTCAAGCTAACTCAAGCTAACTCAAGCTAACCCGAGCTAACTCAAGCTAACTCAAGGTAGCTAAAGCTAGTTCAAGCTAACTCAAGCTAGCTAAAGCTAAGACAAGCTAACTCAAGCTAACTCAAGCTAACTCAAGCTAACTCAAGCCTAACTCAAGCTAGTTCAAGCTAACTCAAGCTAAGCTAAAGCTAACTCAAGCTAACTCAAGCTAACTCAAGCTAGCTCAAGCTAACTCAAGCTAGTTCAAGCTAACTCAAGCTAGCTAAAGCTAACTCAAGCTAACTCAAGCTAACTCAAGCTAACTCAAGCTAGCTAAAGCTAACTCAAGCTAACTCAAGCTAACCCGAGCTAACTCAAGCTAGCTCAAGCTAACCCAAGCTAGCTAAAGCTAACTCAAGCTAACTCAAGCTAATTCAAGCTAACTCAAGCTAACTCAAGCTAACTCAAGCTAACTCAAGCTAGCTAAAGCTAACTCAAGCTAACTCAAGCTAACTCAAGCTAACCCGAGCTAACTCAAGCTAACTCAAGGTAGCTAAAGCTAGTTCAAGCTAACTCAAGCTAGCTAAAGCTAAGACAAGCTAACTCAAGCTAACTCAAGCTAACTCAAGCTAACTCAAGCTAACTCAAGCTAACTCAAGCTAGCTAAAGCTAACTCAAGCTAACTCAAGCTAACTCAAGCTAACCCGAGCTAACTCAAGCTAACTCAAGGTAGCTAAAGCTAGTTCAAGCTAACTCAAGCTAGCTAAAGCTAAGACAAGCTAACTCAAGCTAACTCAAGCTAACTCAAGCTAACTCAAGCTAACTAAAGCTAGTTCAAGCTAACTCAAGCTAGCTAAAGCTAACTCAAGCTAACTCAAGCTAACTCAAGCTAGCTCAAGCTAACTCAAGCTAGTTCAAGCTAACTCAAGCTAGCTAAAGCTAACTCAAGCTAACTCAAGCTAACTCAAGCTAACTCAAGCTAGCTAAAGCTAACTCAAGCTAACTCAAGCTAACCCGAGCTAACTCAAGCTAGCTCAAGCTAACCCAAGCTAGCTAAAGCTAACTCAAGCTAACTCAAGCTAATTCAAGCTAACTCAAGCTAACTCAAGCTAACTCAAGCTAACTCAAGCTAGCTAAAGCTAACTCAAGCTAACTCAAGCTAACTCAAAGCTAACCCGAGCTAACTCAAGCTAACTCAAGGTAGCTAAAGCTAGTTCAAGCTAACTCAAGCTAGCTAAAGCTAAGACAAGCTAACTCAAGCTAACTCAAGCTAACTCAAGCTAACTCAAGCTAACTCAAGCTAACTCAAGCTAGTTCAAGCTAACTCAAGCTAACTCAAGCTAACTCAAGCTAGCTAAAGCTAACTCAAGCTAACTCAAGCTAACTCAAGCTAACCCGAGCTAAACTCAAGCTAACTCAAGGTAGCTAAAGCTAGTTCAAGCTAGCTCAAGCTAGCTAAAGCTAAGACAAGCTAACTCAAGCTAACTCAAGCTAACTCAAGCTAACTCAAGCTAGTTCAAGCTAACTCAAGCTAGCTAAAGCTAACTCAAGCTAACTCAAGCTAACTCAAGCTAGCTCAAGCTAACTCAAGCTAGTTCAAGCTAACTCAAGCTAGCTAAAGCTAACTCAAGCTAACTCAAGCTAACTCAAGCTAGCTCAAGCTAACTCAAGCTAACTCAAGCTAACTCAAGCTAACCCGAGCTAACTCAAGCTAACTCAAGGTAGCTAAAGCTAGTTCAAGCTAGCTCAAGCTAGCTAAAGCTAAGACAAGCTAACTCAAGCTAACTCAAGCTAACTCAAGCTAACTCAAGCTAGTTCAAGCTAACTCAAGCTAGCTAAAGCTAACTCAAGCTAACTCAAGCTAACTCAAGCTAGCTCAAGCTAACTCAAGCTAGTTCAAGCTAACTCAAGCTAGCTAAAGCTAACTCAAGCTAACTCAAGCTAACTCAAGCTAGCTCAAGCTAACTCAAGCTAGTTCAAGCTAACTCAAGCTAGCTAAAGCTAACTCAAGCTAACTCAAGCTAACTCAAGCTAACTCAAGCTAGCTAAAGCTAACTCAAGCTAACTCAAGCTAACCCGAGCTAACTCAAGCTAGCTCAAGCTAACCCAAGCTAGCTAAAGCTAACTCAAGCTAACTCAAGCTAATTCAAGCTACTCAAGCTAACTCAAGCTAACTCAAGCTAACTCAAGCTAGCTAAAGCTAACTCAAGCTAACTCAAGCTAACTCAAGCTAACCCGAAGCTAACTCAAGCTAACTCAAGGTAGCTAAAGCTAGTTCAAGCTAACTCAAGCTAGCTAAAGCTAAGACAAGCTAACTCAAGCTAACTTCAAGCTAACTCAAGCTAACTCAAGCTAACTCAAGCTAGTTCAAGCTAACTTCAAGCTAACTCAAGCTAACTCAAGCTAGCTAAAGCTAACTCAAGCTAACTCAAGCTAACTCAAGCTAACCGAGCTAACTCAAGCTAACTCAAGGTAGCTAAAGCTAGTTCAAGCTAGCTCAAGCTAGCTAAAGCTAAGACAAGCTAACTCAAGCTAACTCAAGCTAACTCAAGCTAGTTCAAGCTAACTCAAGCTAGCTAAAGCTAACTCAAGCTAACTCAAGCTAACTCAAGCTAGCTCAAGCTAACTCAAGCTAGTTCAAGCTAACTCAAGCTAGCTAAAGCTAACTCAAGCTAACTCAAGCTAACTCAAGCTAACTCAAGCTAGCTAAAGCTAACTCAAGCTAACTCAAGCTAACCCGAGCTAACTCAAGCTAGCTCAAGCTAACCCAAGCTAGCTAAAGCTAACTCAAGCTAACTCAAGCTAATTCAAGCTAACTCAAGCTAACTCAAGCTAACTCAAGCTAACTCAAGCTAGCTAAAGCTAACTCAAGCTAACTCAAGCTAACTCAAGCTAACCCGAGCTAACTCAAGCTAACTCAAGGTAGCTAAAGCTAGTTCAAGCTAACTCAAGCTAGCTAAAGCTAAGACAAGCTAACTCAAGCTAACTCAAGCTAACTCAAGCTAACTCAAGCTAACTCAAGCTAACTCAAGCTAGTTCAAGCTAACTCAAGCTAACTCAAGCTAACTCAAGCTAGCTAAAGCTAACTCAAGCTAACCTCAAGCTAACTCAAGCTAACCCGAGCTAACTCAAGCTAACTCAAGGTAGCTAAAGCTAGTTCAAGCTAACTCAAGCTAGCTAAAGCTAAGACAAGCTAACTCAAGCTAACTCAAGCTAACTCAAGCTAACTCAAGCTAACTAAAGCTAGTTCAAGCTAACTCAAGCTAGCTAAAGCTAACTCAAGCTAACTCAAGCTAACTCAAGCTAGCTCAAGCTAACTCAAGCTAGTTCAAGCTAACTCAAGCTAGCTAAAGCTAACTCAAGCTAACTCAAGCTAACTCAAGCTAACTCAAGCTAGCTAAAGCTAACCCGAGCTAACTCAAGCTAGCTCAAGCTAACCCAAGCTAGCTAAAGCTAACTCAAGCTAACTCAAGCTAATTCAAGCTAACTCAAGCTAACTCAAGCTAACTCAAGCTAACTCAAGCTAGCTAAAGCTAACTCAAGCTAACTCAAGCTAACTCAAGCTAACCCGAGCTAACTCAAGCTAACTCAAGGTAGCTAAAGCTAGTTCAAGCTAACTCAAGCTAGCTAAAGCTAAGACAAGCTAACTCAAGCTAACTCAAGCTAACTCAAGCTAACTCAAGCTAACTCAAGCTAACTCAAGCTAGTTCAAGCTAACTCAAGCTAACTCAAGCTAACTCAAGCTAGCTAAAGCTAACTCAAGCTAACTCAAGCTAACTCAAGCTAACCCGAGCTAACTCAAGCTAACTCAAGGTAGCTAAAGCTAGTTCAAGCTAACTCAAGCTAGCTAAAGCTAAGACAAGCTAACTCAAGCTAACTCAAGCTAACTCAAGCTAACTCAAGCTAACTAAAGCTAGTTCAAGCTAACTCAAGCTAGCTAAAGCTAACTCAAGCTAACTCAAGCTAACTCAAGCTAGCTCAAGCTAACTCAAGCTAGTTCAAGCTAACTCAAGCTAGCTAAAGCTAACTCAAGCTAACTCAAGCTAACTCAAGCTAACTCAAGCTAGCTAAAGCTAACTCAAGCTAACTCAAGCTAACCCGAGCTAACTCAAGCTAGCTCAAGCTAACCCAAGCTAGCTAAAGCTAACTCAAGCTAACTCAAGCTAATTCAAGCTAACTCAAGCTAACTCAAGCTAACTCAAGCTAACTCAAGCTAGCTAAAGCTAACTCAAGCTAACTCAAGCTAACTCAAGCTAACCCGAGCTAACTCAAGCTAACTCAAGGTAGCTAAAGCTAGTTCAAGCTAACTCAAGCTAGCTAAAGCTAAGACAAGCTAACTCAAGCTAACTCAAGCTAACTCAAGCTAACTCAAGCTAACTCAAGCTAGTTCAAGCTAACTTAATGAAGTTAACCCAAGCTAACTTGGGTTAATGAAGTCAAACTCAAGCTAACCCGAGCTAACTCAAGCTAACTCAAGCTAATTCAAGCTAACTCAAGCTAACTCAAGCTAATTCAAGCTAACTCAAGCTAATTCAAGCTAACTCAAGCTAGCTAAAGCTAACTCAAGCTAACTCAAGCTAACTCAAGCTAGCTCAAGCTAACTCAAGCTAACTCAAGCTAACTCAAGCTAACCCGAGCTAACTCAAGCTAACTCAAGGTAGCTAAAGCTAGTTCAAGCTAGCTCAAGCTAGCTAAAGCTAAGACAAGCTAACTCAAGCTAACTCAAGCTAACTCAAGCTAGTTCAAGCTAACTCAAGCTAGCTAAAGCTAACTCAAGCTAACTCAAGCTAACTCAAGCTAGCTCAAGCTAACTCAAGCTAGTTCAAGCTAACTCAAGCTAGCTAAAGCTAACTCAAGCTAACTCAAGCTAACTCAAGCTAGCTCAAGCTAACTCAAGCTAGTTCAAGCTAACTCAAGCTAGCTAAAGCTAACTCAAGCTAACTCAAGCTAACTCAAGCTAACTCAAGCTAGCTAAAGCTAACTCAAGCTAACTCAAGCTAACCCGAGCTAACTCAAGCTAGCTCAAGCTAACCCAAGCTAGCTAAAGCTAACTCAAGCTAACTCAAGCTAATTCAAGCTAACTCAAGCTAACTCAAGCTAACTCAAGCTAACTCAAGCTAGCTAAAGCTAACTCAAGCTAACTCAAGCTAACTCAAGCTAACCCGAGCTAACTCAAGCTAACTCAAGGTAGCTAAAGCTAGTTCAAGCTAACTCAAGCTAGCTAAAGCTAAGACAAGCTAACTCAAGCTAACTCAAGCTAACTCAAGCTAACTCAAGCTAACTCAAGCTAGTTCAAGCTAACTCAAGCTAACTCAAGCTAACTCAAGCTAGCTAAAGCTAACTCAAGCTAACTCAAGCTAACTCAAGCTAACCCGAGCTAACTCAAGCTAACTCAAGGTAGCTAAAGCTAGTTCAAGCTAGCTCAAGCTAGCTAAAGCTAAGACAAGCTAACTCAAGCTAACTCAAGCTAACTCAAGCTAGTTCAAGCTAACTCAAGCTAGCTAAAGCTAACTCAAGCTAACTCAAGCTAACTCAAGCTAGCTCAAGCTAACTCAAGCTAGTTCAAGCTAACTCAAGCTAGCTAAAGCTAACTCAAGCTAACTCAAGCTAACTCAAGCTAACTCAAGCTAGCTAAAGCTAACTCAAGCTAACTCAAGCTAACCCGAGCTAACTCAAGCTAGCTCAAGCTAACCCAAGCTAGCTAAAGCTAACTCAAGCTAACTCAAGCTAATTCAAGCTAACTCAAGCTAACTCAAGCTAACTCAAGCTAACTCAAGCTAGCTAAAGCTAACTCAAGCTAACTCAAGCTAACTCAAGCTAACCCGAGCTAACTCAAGCTAACTCAAGGTAGCTAAAGCTAGTTCAAGCTAACTCAAGCTAGCTAAAGCTAAGACAAGCTAACTCAAGCTAACTCAAGCTAACTCAAGCTAACTCAAGCTAACTCAAGCTAACTCAAGCTAGTTCAAGCTAACTCAAGCTAACTCAAGCTAACTCAAGCTAGCTAAAGCTAACTCAAGCTAACTCAAGCTAACTCAAGCTAACCCGAGCTAACTCAAGCTAACTCAAGGTAGCTAAAGCTAGTTCAAGCTAACTCAAGCTAGCTAAAGCTAAGACAAGCTAACTCAAGCTAACTCAAGCTAACTCAAGCTAACTCAAGCTAACTAAAGCTAGTTCAAGCTAACTCAAGCTAGCTAAAGCTAACTCAAGCTAACTCAAGCTAACTCAAGCTAGCTCAAGCTAACTCAAGCTAGTTCAAGCTAACTCAAGCTAGCTAAAGCTAACTCAAGCTAACTCAAGCTAACTCAAGCTAACTCAAGCTAGCTAAAGCTAACCCGAGCTAACTCAAGCTAGCTCAAGCTAACCCAAGCTAGCTAAAGCTAACTCAAGCTAACTCAAGCTAATTCAAGCTAACTCAAGCTAACTCAAGCTAACTCAAGCTAACTCAAGCTAGCTAAAGCTAACTCAAGCTAACTCAAGCTAACTCAAGCTAACCCGAGCTAACTCAAGCTAACTCAAGGTAGCTAAAGCTAGTTCAAGCTAACTCAAGCTAGCTAAAGCTAAGACAAGCTAACTCAAGCTAACTCAAGCTAACTCAAGCTAACTCAAGCTAACTCAAGCTAACTCAAGCTAGTTCAAGCTAACTCAAGCTAACTCAAGCTAACTCAAGCTAGCTAAAGCTAACTCAAGCTAACTCAAGCTAACTCAAGCTAACCCGAGCTAACTCAAGCTAACTCAAGGTAGCTAAAGCTAGTTCAAGCTAACTCAAGCTAGCTAAAGCTAAGACAAGCTAACTCAAGCTAACTCAAGCTAACTCAAGCTAACTCAAGCTAACTAAAGCTAGTTCAAGCTAACTCAAGCTAGCTAAAGCTAACTCAAGCTAACTCAAGCTAACTCAAGCTAGCTCAAGCTAACTCAAGCTAGTTCAAGCTAACTCAAGCTAGCTAAAGCTAACTCAAGCTAACTCAAGCTAACTCAAGCTAACTCAAGCTAGCTAAAGCTAACTCAAGCTAACTCAAGCTAACCCGAGCTAACTCAAGCTAGCTCAAGCTAACCCAAGCTAGCTAAAGCTAACTCAAGCTAACTCAAGCTAATTCAAGCTAACTCAAGCTAACTCAAGCTAACTCAAGCTAACTCAAGCTAGCTAAAGCTAACTCAAGCTAACTCAAGCTAACTCAAGCTAACCCGAGCTAACTCAAGCTAACTCAAGGTAGCTAAAGCTAGTTCAAGCTAACTCAAGCTAGCTAAAGCTAAGACAAGCTAACTCAAGCTAACTCAAGCTAACTCAAGCTAACTCAAGCTAACTCAAGCTAACTCAAGCTAGCTAAAGCTAACTCAAGCTAACTCAAGCTAACTCAAGCTAACCCGAGCTAACTCAAGCTAACTCAAGGTAGCTAAAGCTAGTTCAAGCTAACTCAAGCTAGCTAAAGCTAAGACAAGCTAACTCAAGCTAACTCAAGCTAACTCAAGCTAACTCAAGCTAACTAAAGCTAGTTCAAGCTAACTCAAGCTAGCTAAAGCTAACTCAAGCTAACTCAAGCTAACTCAAGCTAGCTCAAGCTAACTCAAGCTAGTTCAAGCTAACTCAAGCTAGCTAAAGCTAACTCAAGCTAACTCAAGCTAACTCAAGCTAACTCAAGCTAGCTAAAGCTAACTCAAGCTAACTCAAGCTAACCCGAGCTAACTCAAGCTAGCTCAAGCTAACCCAAGCTAGCTAAAGCTAACTCAAGCTAACTCAAGCTAATTCAAGCTAACTCAAGCTAACTCAAGCTAACTCAAGCTAACTCAAGCTAGCTAAAGCTAACTCAAGCTAACTCAAGCTAACTCAAGCTAACCCGAGCTAACTCAAGCTAACTCAAGGTAGCTAAAGCTAGTTCAAGCTAACTCAAGCTAGCTAAAGCTAAGACAAGCTAACTCAAGCTAACTCAAGCTAACTCAAGCTAACTCAAGCTAACTCAAGCTAACTCAAGCTAGTTCAAGCTAACTCAAGCTAACTCAAGCTAACTCAAGCTAGCTAAAGCTAACTCAAGCTAACTCAAGCTAACTCAAGCTAACCCGAGCTAACTCAAGCTAACTCAAGGTAGCTAAAGCTAGTTCAAGCTAGCTCAAGCTAGCTAAAGCTAAGACAAGCTAACTCAAGCTAACTCAAGCTAACTCAAGCTAACTCAAGCTAGTTCAAGCTAACTCAAGCTAGCTAAAGCTAACTCAAGCTAACTCAAGCTAACTCAAGCTAGCTCAAGCTAACTCAAGCTAGTTCAAGCTAACTCAAGCTAGCTAAAGCTAACTCAAGCTAACTCAAGCTAACTCAAGCTAGCTCAAGCTAACTCAAGCTAACTCAAGCTAACTCAAGCTAACCCGAGCTAACTCAAGCTAACTCAAGGTAGCTAAAGCTAGTTCAAGCTAGCTCAAGCTAGCTAAAGCTAAGACAAGCTAACTCAAGCTAACTCAAGCTAACTCAAGCTAACTCAAGCTAGTTCAAGCTAACTCAAGCTAGCTAAAGCTAACTCAAGCTAACTCAAGCTAACTCAAGCTAGCTCAAGCTAACTCAAGCTAGTTCAAGCTAACTCAAGCTAGCTAAAGCTAACTCAAGCTAACTCAAGCTAACTCAAGCTAGCTCAAGCTAACTCAAGCTAGTTCAAGCTAACTCAAGCTAGCTAAAGCTAACTCAAGCTAACTCAAGCTAACTCAAGCTAACTCAAGCTAGCTAAAGCTAACTCAAGCTAACTCAAGCTAACCCGAGCTAACTCAAGCTAGCTCAAGCTAACCCAAGCTAGCTAAAGCTAACTCAAGCTAACTCAAGCTAATTCAAGCTAACTCAAGCTAACTCAAGCTAACTCAAGCTAACTCAAGCTAGCTAAAGCTAACTCAAGCTAACTCAAGCTAACTCAAGCTAACCCGAGCTAACTCAAGCTAACTCAAGGTAGCTAAAGCTAGTTCAAGCTAACTCAAGCTAGCTAAAGCTAAGACAAGCTAACTCAAGCTAACTCAAGCTAACTCAAGCTAACTCAAGCTAACTCAAGCTAGTTCAAGCTAACTCAAGCTAACTCAAGCTAACTCAAGCTAGCTAAAGCTAACTCAAGCTAACTCAAGCTAACTCAAGCTAACCCGAGCTAACTCAAGCTAACTCAAGGTAGCTAAAGCTAGTTCAAGCTAGCTCAAGCTAGCTAAAGCTAAGACAAGCTAACTCAAGCTAACTCAAGCTAACTCAAGCTAGTTCAAGCTAACTCAAGCTAGCTAAAGCTAACTCAAGCTAACTCAAGCTAACTCAAGCTAGCTCAAGCTAACTCAAGCTAGTTCAAGCTAACTCAAGCTAGCTAAAGCTAACTCAAGCTAACTCAAGCTAACTCAAGCTAACTCAAGCTAGCTAAAGCTAACTCAAGCTAACTCAAGCTAACCCGAGCTAACTCAAGCTAGCTCAAGCTAACCCAAGCTAGCTAAAGCTAACTCAAGCTAACTCAAGCTAATTCAAGCTAACTCAAGCTAACTCAAGCTAACTCAAGCTAACTCAAGCTAGCTAAAGCTAACTCAAGCTAACTCAAGCTAACTCAAGCTAACCCGAGCTAACTCAAGCTAACTCAAGGTAGCTAAAGCTAGTTCAAGCTAACTCAAGCTAGCTAAAGCTAAGACAAGCTAACTCAAGCTAACTCAAGCTAACTCAAGCTAACTCAAGCTAACTCAAGCTAACTCAAGCTAGTTCAAGCTAACTCAAGCTAACTCAAGCTAACTCAAGCTAGCTAAAGCTAACTCAAGCTAACTCAAGCTAACTCAAGCTAACCCGAGCTAACTCAAGCTAACTCAAGGTAGCTAAAGCTAGTTCAAGCTAACTCAAGCTAGCTAAAGCTAAGACAAGCTAACTCAAGCTAACTCAAGCTAACTCAAGCTAACTCAAGCTAACTAAAGCTAGTTCAAGCTAACTCAAGCTAGCTAAAGCTAACTCAAGCTAACTCAAGCTAACTCAAGCTAGCTCAAGCTAACTCAAGCTAGTTCAAGCTAACTCAAGCTAGCTAAAGCTAACTCAAGCTAACTCAAGCTAACTCAAGCTAACTCAAGCTAGCTAAAGCTAACTCAAGCTAACTCAAGCTAACCCGAGCTAACTCAAGCTAGCTCAAGCTAACCCAAGCTAGCTAAAGCTAACTCAAGCTAACTCAAGCTAATTCAAGCTAACTCAAGCTAACTCAAGCTAACTCAAGCTAACTCAAGCTAGCTAAAGCTAACTCAAGCTAACTCAAGCTAACTCAAGCTAACCCGAGCTAACTCAAGCTAACTCAAGGTAGCTAAAGCTAGTTCAAGCTAACTCAAGCTAGCTAAAGCTAAGACAAGCTAACTCAAGCTAACTCAAGCTAACTCAAGCTAACTCAAGCTAACTCAAGCTAGTTCAAGCTAACTCAAGCTAACTCAAGCTAACTCAAGCTAGCTAAAGCTAACTCAAGCTAACTCAAGCTAACTCAAGCTAACCCGAGCTAACTCAAGCTAACTCAAGGTAGCTAAAGCTAGTTCAAGCTAGCTCAAGCTAGCTAAAGCTAAGACAAGCTAACTCAAGCTAACTCAAGCTAACTCAAGCTAGTTCAAGCTAACTCAAGCTAGCTAAAGCTAACTCAAGCTAACTCAAGCTAACTCAAGCTAGCTCAAGCTAACTCAAGCTAGTTCAAGCTAACTCAAGCTAGCTAAAGCTAACTCAAGCTAACTCAAGCTAACTCAAGCTAACTCAAGCTAGCTAAAGCTAACTCAAGCTAACTCAAGCTAACCCGAGCTAACTCAAGCTAGCTCAAGCTAACCCAAGCTAGCTAAAGCTAACTCAAGCTAACTCAAGCTAATTCAAGCTAACTCAAGCTAACTCAAGCTAACTCAAGCTAACTCAAGCTAGCTAAAGCTAACTCAAGCTAACTCAAGCTAACTCAAGCTAACCCGAGCTAACTCAAGCTAACTCAAGGTAGCTAAAGCTAGTTCAAGCTAACTCAAGCTAGCTAAAGCTAAGACAAGCTAACTCAAGCTAACTCAAGCTAACTCAAGCTAACTCAAGCTAACTCAAGCTAACTCAAGCTAGTTCAAGCTAACTCAAGCTAACTCAAGCTAACTCAAGCTAGCTAAAGCTAACTCAAGCTAACTCAAGCTAACTCAAGCTAACCCGAGCTAACTCAAGCTAACTCAAGGTAGCTAAAGCTAGTTCAAGCTAACTCAAGCTAGCTAAAGCTAAGACAAGCTAACTCAAGCTAACTCAAGCTAACTCAAGCTAACTCAAGCTAACTAAAGCTAGTTCAAGCTAACTCAAGCTAGCTAAAGCTAACTCAAGCTAACTCAAGCTAACTCAAGCTAGCTCAAGCTAACTCAAGCTAGTTCAAGCTAACTCAAGCTAGCTAAAGCTAACTCAAGCTAACTCAAGCTAACTCAAGCTAACTCAAGCTAGCTAAAGCTAACTCAAGCTAACTCAAGCTAACCCGAGCTAACTCAAGCTAGCTCAAGCTAACCCAAGCTAGCTAAAGCTAACTCAAGCTAACTCAAGCTAATTCAAGCTAACTCAAGCTAACTCAAGCTAACTCAAGCTAACTCAAGCTAGCTAAAGCTAACTCAAGCTAACTCAAGCTAACTCAAGCTAACCTGAGCTAACTCAAGCTAACTCAAGGTAGCTAAAGCTAGTTCAAGCTAACTCAAGCTAGCTAAAGCTAAGACAAGCTAACTCAAGCTAACTCAAGCTAACTCAAGCTAACTCAAGCTAACTCAAGCTAGTTCAAGCTAACTTAATGAAGTTAACCCAAGCTAACTTGGGTTAATGAAGTCAAACTCAAGCTAACCCGAGCTAACTCAAGCTAACTCAAGCTAATTCAAGCTAACTCAAGCTAACTCAAGCTAATTCAAGCTAACTCAAGCTAATTCAAGCTAACTCAAGCTAGCTCAAGCTAACTCAAGCTAACCCAAGCTAACTTAAGCTAGCTTAAGCTAATTAAAGCTAATTAAAGCTAACTCAAGCTAAAAGCTAACTCAAGCTAGCTAAAGCTAACTCAAGCTAACTCAAGCTAACCCGAGCTAACTCAAGCTAGCTCAAGCTAACCCAAGCTAGCTAAAGCTAACTCAAGCTAACTCAAGCTAATTCAAGCTAACTCAAGCTAACTCAAGCTAACTCAAGCTAACTCAAGCTAGCTAAAGCTAACTCAAGCTAACTCAAGCTAACTCAAGCTAACCCGAGCTAACTCAAGCTAACTCAAGGTAGCTAAAGCTAGTTCAAGCTAACTCAAGCTAGCTAAAGCTAAGACAAGCTAACTCAAGCTAACTCAAGCTAACTCAAGCTAACTCAAGCTAACTCAAGCTAGTTCAAGCTAACTTAATGAAGTTAACCCAAGCTAACTTGGGTTAATGAAGTCAAACTCAAGCTAACCCGAGCTAACTCAAGCTAACTCAAGCTAATTCAAGCTAACTCAAGCTAACTCAAGCTAATTCAAGCTAGCTAACTCAAGCTAACTCAAGCTAACTCAAGCTAGTTCAAGCTAACTTAATGAAGTTAACCCAAGCTAACTTGGGTTAATGAAGTCAAACTCAAGCTAACCCGAGCTAACTCAAGCTAACTCAAGCTAATTCAAGCTAACTCAAGCTAACTCAAGCTAATTCAAGCTAACTCAAGCTAATTCAAGCTAACTCAAGCTAGCTCAAGCTAACTCAAGCTAACCCAAGCTAACTTAAGCTAGCTTAAGCTAATTAAAGCTAATTAAAGCTAACTCAAGCTAACCCAAGCTAACTTAAGCTAGCTCTAGCTGGCTGCCACTGTTAGGCCATTTGGGAGCGCTTTTCTCGCACTCTGATTGGCTGCCACTGTTAGGCCATTTGGGAGCGCTTTTCTCGCACTCTGATTGGCTGCCACTGTTAGGCCATTTGGGAGCGCTTTTCTCGCACTCTGATTGGCTGCCACTGTTAGGCCATTTGGGAGCGCTTTTCTCGCACTCTGATTGGCTGCCACTGTTAGGCCATTTGGGAGCGCTTTTCTCGCACTCTGATTGGCTGCCA
>NW_027453396.1:0-5000 GCF_964194025.1 Convolutriloba macropyga | reverse complement strand
ATTCATTAACAAGATTTGCCAAAAGACGACAACTACACTACTCGGTAGCCGAGAATATAATATCAAGGCATTGAGTATGGTAACGCTCAC
This sequence comes from Convolutriloba macropyga, assembly GCF_964194025.1. NCBI lineage: Eukaryota > Metazoa > Xenacoelomorpha > Acoela > Convolutidae > Convolutriloba > Convolutriloba macropyga. The sequence continues at coordinate 4,910 of NW_027453396.1, read as the reverse complement.
TCCAGTTCCCCTTCAACAGTTTCACGTACTTTTCACTCTCTCTTCAGAGTGCTTTTCAACTTTCCCTCACGGTACTTGTTTACTATCGGTCTCGCTTTATAATTAGCTTTTGGAGAGACATATCTCCAGCTTCGAGTTGCACTTTCAAACAACTCTACTCATAGGAATGAGCCATTATGACTGGTATCGAAAATGACCTTTACAGGATTTTCACCTTCTTTGATGCTACTTTCCAGTAGACATCAGGACAAATTCACCAGTCTAGCATCAAACCATACCGGACACCGAGAAATGTTGCCATTTCTCTTCCCGATGAGCTTTTCCCTGTTCATTCGCCATTACTAAGGGATTCTCAGTTGATTTCTTTTCCTCCCCTTACTGATATGCTTAAGTTAAGGGGGTTCTCTCGCCCAATTCAGGTTATGTAGTTGATTGTCTCTTAATTGGTTCACTGACCAATATGAGACAGAAACCGATTCAGCAGTTTTGTTCGCTACTACTATCAAACACAGGTCGAAGTTTCCATTCAGTCATTAATTCCAACTTTCAAATGTTGTTGTTTCAGCTTTCGCTTACTAGAAGCAACATAATACTCGCTGCAATACAGACCTCGGGAAACCCTCACCGTGAATAAGGTTCACTCACATATTTCACTACATTTTGCGTGGGATTGGAGATGAGGCTACTCGTTCTTGCTCAGTACTAGGCTGAAAATTAACGAAACTTCGTTACAAACGTTCACATGTTGATGTTTCCGCTTTCGCGTACTCGAAACAACATAATACTAGTCTTTGTAATTTAGTTTCATAATTTCAACTGTTCTCATGCAGAATTTTTGCTCATTCTTATCCCAAATTTTGACCTGGCTACTAGTTACACTCCTTGTACTTATTGCAAAATGACCACAAATTTCAACAGCTTTCACATGTTGCTGTTTCGGCTTTCGCTTACTACAGTCAACATAATACTCGTTGCAAAATAAGTGCTCGGCATCTGCAATTTTCCAAAGACGAAGTTTCGCCAGTTCAATTTTCGCTCGCCAATTATGGCTACTAATTCACACGGTACTGAGCTCAACAACATTAAATTTGTTCAGCAAGACTTTCACATGTTGATGTTTTGGCTTTCGCCTACTAGAAGCAACATAATACTCGTCTTGTTAGCTCATTCAATGAGAATAGCTTTTCCCGTTGAGAATTTTTGCCTTCAATTGGCGTTGTAGTGAGTTTGGCTACTCAGATCACCAAATACTTGTGACAATTCGAACCAGAAATGTTTTCAATTTTCACATGCTGATGTTTCGGATTCAACCTACTAGAAGCAGCATAATACTTGTATTCAACAATTTCTGTATCAAATCCCAGTTTTCTCTGGTGCATCTTTGCCAAACTATTCCAAACTGCCTGAGTCTGAATACCAATTACAGGTACTAGTAAATGCACGTTACTAAGGACTATATAGTTCTAGGTTACTGTACACAACGACGTTCACATGTTGATGTTTCAGCTGCCGCTTACTAGAAACAACATAATACTTATCGTGCATACCTTTCCATAACTTGTCCTTTTCAGATGCATTAGTTTCCCTTTGTCTTGGCTTCTACAGTCAGACTGGCTACTAGTAACAGCACAGTACTAATCACATATCGTTCTACAGTTTGCAGACAACTTTCACATGTTGATGTTTCAGCTTTCGCCTACTAGAAACAACATAATACTCGCTGTATACATTTGTAGTTCTCTATGTAACTTTCATGTGAAGAAGTTTCGCCAGTCTTTTTGACTGTCTCAAATCTGAGTCATGCTTAGGCTACTAGTTGCTTCATAGTACTTATCGCCTCGAGATCATTGAACAAAACTTGATTTTCACATGTTGCTGTTTCAGCTTCCGCTTACTAGAAACAACATAATACTAGTCTCATTAAGTTCCGTCTCTTTGCAATTTTCTTATGAAGAAAATTCGCCATCACAATGACTCCAGCAGTTCTTGATCAAGGAATGCAATCATTGATCAGAATGCTATTATTTGAATCGGTTCTGCTTTAAGTGTTCCAATTTTATTGGAAGCACCAACAATAGAACATCAATGTGTTCAATCGAGAGTTATATAACCCTGAATCGGACGCAGTCAACAGCCGAAGCCGAGACCGCCTTTTGCGTTAGAGAGGTCGGTAAACAAATCTTGCGATTCATACCGAATTAACACATATAGCTGTGCTCCTCTTCGTAAAGCGAGCCAAGTGATCCCCTGTTGAAGGATGTATTTGGACCAATCTAGTAGCATTTGGTTTCCAACAAGCTCTCCCAAGTTAGCTTACTTATTGGGCTTTTCAACCAATTCGGTTGGCTACAAGCATCATCAAAGTACTAGCCACAGTTTGATCGCAAAATTCTACGACTTTCACATGTTGATGTTTCGGCTTGCGCTTAGCCTACTATAAGCAACATAATACTAGTCATATCATAGAGCGTGATCAGCTTGTGACGTTCTCATGATGAAGTTTCACCAACAGTGTCTCACTTCGAGCTTAAATCCAGCTACTAGTAACTACACAGTACTGACTGCAACGATAACTTTTATCTATACCTTTCACATGCTGCGCTTTCGGCCAGGGCCTACTAACGTCAACATAATACTCGATATAAACTTTTGTTCATGATGCAGCTTCCCCATGCAGAAGTTTCGCCTTCAAATGCTCTCTTGGCCATATGACGTAAGAAAAGGTTACTAGTAACATCACAGTACTAGCCACAGTTTGATTGCAAAATTCTACGACTTTCACATGTTGATGTTTCGGCTTGCGCTTAGCCTACTAGAAGCAACATAATACTAGTCATATCATAGAGCGTGATCAGCTTGTGACGTTCTCATGATGAAGTTTCACCAACAGTGTCTCATTTCGAGCTTAAATCCAGCTACTAGTAACTACACAGTACTGACTGCAACGCTAACTTTTATCTATACCTTTCACATGCTGCGCTTTCGGCCAGGGCCTACTAACGTCAACATAATACTCGATATAAACTTTTGTTCATGATGCAGCTTCCCCATGCAGAAGTTTCGCCTTCAAATGCTCTCTTGGCCATATGACGTAACACAAGGTTACTAGTAACATCACAGTACTAGCCACAATTTGATCGCAAAATTCTACGACTTTCACATGTTGATGTTTCGGCTTGCGCTTAGCCTACTAGAAGCAACATAATACTAGTCATATCATGGAGCGTGATCAGCTTGTGACGTTCTCATGATGAAGTTTCACCAACAGTGTCTCATTTCGAGCTTAAATCCAGCTACTAGTAACTACACAGTACTGACTGCAACGATAACTTTTATCTATACCTTTCACATGCTGCGCTTTCGGCCAGGGCCTACTAATGTCAACATAATACTCGATATAAACTTTTGTTCATGATGCAGCTTCCCCATGCAGAAGTTTCGCCTTCAAATGCTCTCTTGGCCATATGACGTAACACAAGGTTACTAGTAACATCACAGTACTAGCCACAATTTGATCGCAAAATTCTACGACTTTCACATGTTGATGTTTCGGCTTGCGCTTAGCCTACTAGAAGCAACATAATACTAGTCATATCATAGAGCTTGATCAGCTTGTGACATTCTCATGATGAAGTTTCACCAACAGTGTCTCATTTTGAGCTTAAATCCAGCTACTAGTAACTACACAGTACTGACTGCAACAATAACTTTTATCTATACCTTTCACATGCTGCGTTTTCGGCCAAGGCCTACTAACGTCAACATAATACTCGATATAAAATTTTGATCATGATGCAGCTTTCCCATGCAGAAGTTTCGCCTTCAAATGCTCTCTTGGCCATATGACGGAACACCAGGTTACTAGTAACATCACAGTACTAGCCACAGTTTGATTGCAAAATTCTACGACTTTCACATGTTGATGTTTCGGCTTGCGCTTAGCCTACTAGAAGCAACATAATACTAGTCATATCATAGAGCGTGATCAGCTTGTGACGTTCTCATGATGAAGTTTCACCAATAGTGTTTCATTCGAATTGGTTCTGCTTTAAGCTCTCCAATTGTTTTGGATGAACCAGTTTTGCCCTTCGAAGCCACTTTTGTGAGCTTTTGTGGGTCTTTACCAAGAGGATATACCTCAAGGCCTCTTTCAATTCCTTTAAGTTCTTTCAACTCCTTTACAGTTTCTAGGTTCACATAGCTGCAAACCTTATTTCTAGTTTTAAGTCTGGCCAACTTGGGGAGAGTTGGTGCAGACCGTGACCAATTCTAGTAGGATGCCACAACAAGAATGTGATCAACTTAGCTTGTCGATGAACCTGCCCCACATTCAAACAACTCTATCGCCTTTTCCTCGTATAGTTATATGCGAGGGCCTCTCATAGAGAGCGCTGTTAGCAACCTTTTCCACATAGACGATAAAGTTGTGAGTGTTTTGCACATGGCTGTTGTCATCACCACGTGACGAGTCAACTCAGCTTGACTCTCTACACTCCGACAAGCTTTGCACATACGCCTTTAGTTCAGTATGTGTCTTTAATCTGACTCCGGTGCCTCAAGCCGGAAAAATTGTCAGATTATGATCATTATCGGTTAGTCATCCCGATGCAAGATCGTATCGTACTGTCTTTGTCTACCTCCAGATTCCGAAGAACAGGAGGAGACTCTCCCAGACCTACATATCTGGGAGAATGTTCAGAGGGCGAGAAGCTGTGGATTACTCTCCCCTAAGAACTGACTAAACTTTACCCTCGTCCAAGGTAAGTTTATTTTAGCTAGCCTTCTATGTAAAGGATCTGAGGCTAAGCTGTGTTTTTTCGAGCCTTTGGCTCGGAGCAAGTTCAGTGGGCGCCCCGAGTAGCTCAACTCTTTCCCACTGAACAGCGCAACGCTCTGTCACTCGCTGGGAT